>NC_091636.1:6300000-6527621 GCF_027580195.1 Bos mutus | reverse complement strand
AACAGCAAACAACTAAATAGATCCTATGTGTTTTTGCAATTCTTACCCAAAGCTTCGTGCCACTCCACAGTGTAGCTTTATGAATAACATAATGGAATGGGGAAAGACTAAAAATTAAGAGGAATAATGCTGTAACTGAGGAAAGGACAGAGTTCTGTGTGACCGAAAAGGAGGTATTGTGCTCGTGGGTCTATCCTTAGTCCTCTTTTCACAGTCTTTTCTGTGGGAACAACTGCCTAGTTACAGAGCATCAAAACTTCATCTAAGCTGCACTCGAGTCACAGTCTTTGGGTGCTCCTTGTAATCCACTGGCCTGCTCTGGGATGATGTCCGAGTATCTTGCAGCAACCCGATATGGCCCAAACTGACCTCATTATTTTCTTTTCCAAACACTTGCCTGCTCTTTCCTCTTTCTGTTGATGGTGTCACTAGTCTTCATGTATCTTTGATTTCCTTTTTCCCCAACGTAAGCTGTAAGATTTCTATTCCTACTGCTGATACTCTAGCCCAGATCTAGTCTATTCCCTGTCTGGGGCTCTCCATACTCCAGTGCCTCCTATATTCTAATGATTATGCTGCTCTCTTCAAAATGTTTAAATCATTTACCACACTTCTCAAATCTCAAATTCCTCAGTGTAGTTTCTTACAGGTTTCCCTACAGTCGGACTCTATTTTACTTTTCCAACCCTAATTTCATCACCCCCTGCCTTCTTTAATCTTTCCACATCTAGAATGCTGCCACTGTACCCATAGCCTCCAAAACATCACAGGTCAACAATTAAGGAAACTGTAAAAGCCCCCGTGTGCTTGTCTTTTGAAGTAAAATGCCGACTCAAGAGTTAATGATTGGAAAATGTGAAGATGTAGAAACAAGGACAGTTGTTGGGCTAGGCAACTGGGAACAATTTAGACTATAATTCTGTCACAAAGCAGAATTACCAAACTCACAGTTCCCTTAAAGATATAAAGGCCCGACACACACTCCTAAATTGTTTTTACCAGAAGCAAACCCCCCTCCCAATGAAAACTGCCAACCTCAGGAACATAGACCGTAGACTGGTTGAAACAGCCTGCTCCTGAAACACTATAGTGGGTCACAGTCTTGAGGTCAGTGGCTCACCATGGCTCCCTTTGCCTGGCAAAGCAACTAAAGCTACTCTTTCCTGTTTCACCGAAAACTCTTGTCTCCACGTTTCTATTCAGCACCCGTGAACAGAGGCTGAATTTCAGCAACATTAACTTCTTTCCAATGTCGACCAAAAAGATGCAAGTTAAGTTTCATCTGAGGCAAAATGAAGACTACAGCCTGGGAGACAGCACCTCAGATAGCTCTGAGAGACTGCTCCAAAGAGGCAGTGGGGGAATATAAGATTTTGGTGAAGGGGGAATTCAATACAATTAAGCACTCATTTACAAAGTGTTTTCTGCTCTCCAGGAGTCTCTGAGGTCCTCAGAAAGGGATTTAGTGCTTTTCTAGGTAATACGAGATGCAAGGACTGGAATCATGAAATCAGTTGCTAAAAACATCCAACTATCTAAAGACCTGTCCCACCAGATTCCTGGAGCAAAGAGTGCCCCACTCCACCCTGAACTCCCTCAGCGGGTGTTGAAGGTCAATAGCTGCAGCAGCATGGGGTTCAGTCTCTGTAGAGGCCGATGGTGAATGCCCTTGTTCAGTGGTTGGCAATGCTCTTGGCAGGTGCCAATTAGCAGTTGACACCAAGAACCATTCTCCAATTCCCCACTTCTCAGCTTTTGTGAATCTTATACCATTCTATCTAATATTTTGACTGGCTATATTTAATTTCCTTCTAAATCATAAGCTCGTTTAGGTCAAGAAAACATATGCATCTTATTGTATTCCTTCAGTTCCCAGTGCACCATGACCACAACATAGATGGATCAGTAACTATATGAAGCGTCATTAACTTCTCATCAGCAGAGGCAAGGAGTGTCCACACCAGATGAAGTTTCACAAGGGTAAGAGTACTTCCATCAGCAGTATTTAAAGTAATGAATTAAAACTAAAGATTAAGTGGAGGCCTCATAAAGTTAATTCTTATTCTCTACTATGGTCTTAATGGAAGGTTAACCAAGGGGTATTAGATTCTGGCCAAAATACTGGGGCTTGAGGTTAACTTAGAAGCACTGTATCATCTTTCAGGTTACAGTTATTTCAATACTAAAACAAAAGTCAGGTGGAACTCTAAGAATTATTAGAAGGTAAATGTTTTCAACAATTTCATCATGACCACTTTATAGGCACTATTTCTAACTATATGCTCCAGAAAACAATATTTAAATAATTATTTTTGAAAATGTAGGTGGGTGTTTTTTAAAATGAAAACTCTTAAGAAGTATGAATTTAAACTCACATAAAAAAGTCGTTAAAAGTTCAGCCTTCCTAAGTCAGGGACCTAGGATATTTAAATTAACTTTGTAATTATGGATTCAAATAAGACTAGAAAACCAGGTCTCAAACACAGTCCAAAATATTAGAAAATGGTCATAGAAGCAAGTGTTTTAATGCACATCAGTCACCTACAAAACTAGAGTATTCCCACACTGAGAATAATGCACGGAAGGTCCTGGCGGGTGACCCCATGGACTGCAGAACACCACGCTTCCCTGTCCATCACCAACTCCTGGAGCTTGCTCAAACTCATGTCCACCTAGTCAGTGATGCCATCCAACCTTCACATCCTCTGTCGTCCCCTTCTCCTCCTGCCTTCAATCTTTCCCAGCATCAGGGTCTTTTCTAATGAGTCAGCCCTTAACATCCGGTGGCCAAAGTATTGGAGCTTCAGCACCAGTTCTTCCAATGAATATTCAGAACTAATTTGCTTTAGAATGGACTGGTTGGATCTCCTTGCAGTCCAAGAGACTCTCAAGAGTCTTCTCCAACACCACAGTTCAAAAACATCAATTCTTTGGCGCTCAGGTTTCTTTAGAGTCCAACTCTCACATCCATACATAACTACTGGAAAAACCATAGCTTTGACTAGATGGACCTTTGTCAGCAAAGTAATTTCTCTGCTTTTAAATATGCTGTCTAGGTTGGTCATAGCTTTTCTTCCAAGGAATAAATGTGTCTTTTAATTTCATGGCTGCAGTCACCATCTGCAATGATTTTGGAGCCCCCCCAAAATAAAGTCTCTTACTGTTTCCATTGTTTCCCCATCTATTTGCCATGAAGTGATGGACCAGATGCCATGATCTTAGTTTTTGAATACTGAGTTTTAAGACAGCTTTTTCACTCTCCACTTTCACTTTCATCAAGAGCCTCTTTAGTTCCTCTTCTCTTTCTGCCATAAGGGTGCTGTCAACTACATATCTGAGGTTATTCGTATTTGTCTCAGCAATCTTGATTCCAGCTTTCATCCAGCCCGGCATTTTGCATGATGTACTCTGCATAGAAGTTAGATAAGCAGAGTGACAACATACAGCCTTGATGTACTCCTTTCCCAATTTGGAACCAGTCTGTTGTTCCATGTCCAGTTCTAACTGTTGCTTCTTGACCCAGATATGGAATTCTTAGGAGGCAGGTAAGGTGGTCTGGTATTCCCAACTCTTTAAGAATTTTTCAGTTTGTTGTGATCCACACAGTCAAAGGCTTTGGTGTAGAGTCAATAAAGCAGGAGATGTTTTTCTGTAACTCTCTTGCTTTTTCGATGATCCAACGGATGTTGGCAATTTCATCTCTGGTTCCTCTGCCTTTTCTACATCCAGCTTGAACATCTGGAAGTTCTCAGTTCACGTACTGTTGAAGCCTGGCTTGGAGAATTTTGAGCATTATTTCTGTGTGGTAGTCTGAACATTCTTTAGCATTAAAATGAAAACTGACCTTTTCCAGTCCTGTGGCCACTGCTGAGTTTTCCAAATTTGCTGGCATATTGAGTGCAGCACTTTCACAGCATCATCTTTTAGGGTTTGAAATAGCTCAACTGGAATTCCATCACCTCCACTAGCTCAAGGGCATATCCCCAGGCAACCACAAGGAGAAGAGGAGACTGTTTAATGCTCTGAGAAAGAAATTCACTTATCTGATCTGTAATTCAACAAGACTTATCTGATTTTGGTGATCCTTGATTAATCTTAGTAGAATAAACATGAACTTCAATACTGGAACCAATATTAGACCTTCAGTGTCCTTTAGACTATAGTCCATTTTGGGCAGAGCTGACCCCAGAAGTGTCTTTTACTCAAAGCTACCAAGATTGCCTCTATGGCTGTGTATCTGGTATAGGAAAAGCAGCATGCATGCTCAGTCGCTTCAGTCATGTCCGACTCATTGCAACCCTATGGACTGTAGCCCACCAGGCTCCTTTGTCCATGGGATTTCCCAGGTAGGAACACTAGAATGAATTGCCATTTCCTTCTCCCCTCCAAGGTATCTTCCTACCCAGGGATCGAACCTGCATCTCTTACGTCTCCTTCATTGACAGGCAGGGTCTTTACACCAGTGCCACCTGGGAAGGCAGGGAAAGGAGAGATGCCACCAGAACAACTTGCCTCTTTGGCAGAATCAGAGGATGTTTAGTAACTATCTGTGTCAAATACCAATATCCTAGATCCTATTTTGAATAAAACTCCAGTGATTAAGAAATCAGATTCTCCACAATTAGAAACTCATGATTATAGGGTTCAGAATGCAAGGACATAGGTCAGGCAATGGGAGCACAGCTGTCTGCAGATTAGTGGTGCATGGCTGTCCGGAGAGTACCTTAAAGCAAAGAGGATTCAGTTCAGTTCGGTCCCTCAGTCGTGTCCAACTCTTTGTGACTCCATGGACTGCAGCATGCCAGGCGCCCCTGTCCATCACCAACTCCCGGAGTTTGCTCAAACTCATGTTCATTGAGTCAGTGATGCCATCCAACCATCTCATCCTCTGTCATCCCCTTCTCCTCCTGGCCTTCAATCTTTCCCAGCATCAGGGTCTTTTCCAATGAGTCAGTTCTTCACATCAGGTGGTCAAAGTATTGGAGTTTCAGCTTCAGCATCAGTCCTTCCAATGGATATTCAGGACTGACTTCCTTTAGGATGGACTGGTTGGATCTCCTTGCAGTCCAAGAGACTCTCAAGAGTCTTCTCCAACACCACAGTTCAAAAACATCAATTCTTCGGCCCTCAGGTTTCTTTAGAGTCCAACTCTCACATCTATACATGACTACTGGAAAAACCATAGCTTTGACTAGACGGACATTTGTTGGCAAAGCAAGGTCTCTGCTTTTTAATATGCTGTCTAGGTTGGACATAGCTTTTCTTCTAAAGATCAATCGTTTTTAAATTTTACAGCTACAGTCACCATCTGCAGGAATTTTAGGGCCCAAGAAAATAAAGTCTCTCACTGCTTCCATCGTTTCCCCATCTATTTGCTATGAAGTGATGGGACCGGATGCCATGATCTTAGTTTTTTGAATGTTGAGTTTTAAACCAACTTTTTCACTCTTTCACTTTCATCTAGAGGCTCTTTAGTTCCTCTTCACTTTCTGCCATAAGCTTGGTGTCATCTGCGTATCTGAGGTTGTTGATGTTTCTCCCAGCAATCTTGATTCCAGCTTGTGCATTATCCAGCCTGGCATTTTGTATGATGTACTCTGCATATAAGTTAAATAAGCAGGGTGACAATATACAGCCTTGACATACTCCTTTCCCATTTTGGAACCAGTCTGTTGTTCCATGTCCAGTTCTAACTGTTGATCTGAATATAGATTTCTCAGGAGGCAGGTAAGGTGGTCTGGTATTCCCAACTCTTTAAGAATTTTCCATAGTTTGCTGTGATCCACACAGTCAAAGGCTTTGGTGTAGTCAATAAAGCAGATGTTTTTCTGGACTCTCTTGCTTTTCTGATGATCCAGCAGATGTTGGCAATTTGACTTCTGGTTCCTCTGCCTTTTCTACATCCAGCATGAACATCTGGAAGTTCTCAGTTCACATACTATTGAAGCCTTGCTGGGAGAATTTTGAGCATAACTTTGCTAGCGTGTGAAATGAGTGCAATTGTGTGGTAGTTTGAACATTCTTTGGTATTGCCTTATGGCACCCCACTCCAGTACCCTTGCCTGGAAAATCCCATGGATGGAGGTGCCTGGTGGGCTGCAGTCCATGGGGTCGCTAAGAGTCGGACACGACTGAGCGACTTCACTTTCACTTCTATGCATTGGAGAAGGAAATGGCAACCCACTCCAGTGTTCTTGCCTGGAGAATCCCAGGAACGGGGGAGCCTGGTGGGCTGCCGTCTATGGGGTCACACAGAGTCGGACATGACTGAAGCGACTTAGCAGCAGCAGCAGCCTTTCTTTGGGACTGGAATGAAAACTGACCTTTTCCAGTCCTGTGGCCACTGCTGAGTTTTCCAGATTTGCTGGCATATTGAGTGCAGCACTTTAACAGGAAGCACTATTACAGCAGCTTCTCCAATCAGGAAGCTTCCAGAAGCCTCTTATTCTTATCCCTTAGAGGGCAGACTAATGAAATAAAAACCCCAATCACAATTATGGCAAAAAGGATTAGGACACTTCCATACCTTTTGTAGGCATCTTGAGACACAAGCAGAAATCATAGTTGTGGAGGTACCGGGATGAATTACCAAAGAATGTAAAGTAACTGCTACATCTTGAACTGGGGATCCAAGCAATGGTCCTAGGTAAGGGGGAAAACTATATTAGGACTGTATTGTACTCAGTGAGGGGTAAGTGAAATGTGCAAAGAGGCAGAGAACTTCCAGTGTTCAGCAAGTAAGGAGCTTTGAAGTCATCACACTGTTCTAAATAATAAATAAAATGCAACAACTCTTATTGGATTGAGTGGAAAGGGGAGGACAAAGGGCAAACCACCGTCCCTAAGACTGGAGAGAGAGGTCAGTGCAGGGAGTTGCACTGAACTGTAATTGCTAAACTGTTTGAGGCTCAATGTGGCCCAGTCACAGTTAAAAACTCCAGGAGGACCCAGTCTTGGGGGTGGGGAGGGGCACAATTTTGTGATCTCAAGCAGGTTCTCACAGTAAATATCAGAGATACATGAGGGTGGTAGTGGGGAGGAATTCTTTCTGAAATACTCCAAGGCATTCTATTCTTAACAAGGTCGGCCCTTAGAGGAAACTAGTATATCAGAGCCAAACCTGAAGGGGTATCAGAGCCTAGATGACTGGAGGGAAGCACCCAATTCCAGTCTACTCCAGCCATCCTGTCCCACCTATGGGGGATGAAAGGACTGAGAAACAGCTGTGCAGCTCAAAGGTCAAGGGCACCGGCTAAGGCCCAATCTCAGGGGTACAGACACTCCCCCTCCCCCTCACCTCACCACCACAGTACTAAAGGCCAGTTTAGAGCAGTCCCTTTTACCCAGTGCATCATATCTGGCTATCAAGAAAAATGCTGAAGGGCAAAGAGCACAATCTGAATACAGAGAGCAAGCATCCGAACCCGACATGGCAGGAATGCTGAATGATCAGACTGAAAATATAAACTGATTTATAGGGCTGTAACAGACAAAGTAAAGGGCACTAAGAACAGATGGTCATGATGGCAGAGAGACAGAAGTCCTAAGAACAAAAAGAAATGCCTCAGATCAAAAACACTGTAACAGAAAGGAAGACCACTGACGTGCTCAGATGGGACACGGCTGAGGAAAGGCTGAGTTAGAAGATATATCAGTAGAAACCTCCAAAACTGAAAAGCAAAGTGAACAAAAGACCGAAAAAACCAGAACAGAATATGCAATACTGTGGGACTACAAGGTATGACATATGCATGGTGGGCAGAAATAGGGAGAAAACACCCCCAAAGTTAGAAAAGAAGAATGAATAATTTCTGTTATTAGAAGGGGCTGAAAGTGACCCTCATCTTACTGATCTGACTGCCTCACCTTGGAGGCACGCACTGTGAACGCCATTTTCAAAGGCCTCTCGGGAGGCCTGCGAGAGGTCTCCGGCAACGCTTGCTGCATACTCGATAACGGGCAGAAGAGATGATGTTTCCACAGGTTTTGCTTCCAGTTCTACAGTCACAAGATGCCGTTTGTCTCCTAAAGTTCTATCTAAGGTATCTGTAAACAAATCGAATACAGTACCTCAGAGATTTGTTCTGGAAAGGTGTCAAGGTGCCATAACTGGCAAAATCAACAAGTCCAACAAGTTAATTACAGTCAACAAGTTCAAGATCTCATGGAAGATAAAGTGGAAGAGAATACCAATAAAGACACTAAGCACAGTATAAAAATGTCAGAGTAAATAGTTCTATCAAGAAAGTGTAGATTCTGTGTTTATCAACGTTAAACACCTGCTCTGAATCATCTATTAATATTGCTTCAGTGTTAGGGTGTGTTAAGGCAGATGAACACACAAGTTCTGACATGCAGATCATACATTTAAACATTTGTGACCCAAATTCTATTAAGCACAAAATTTTTACTTAAAACACTTACTGAGTACAAAGGACTATCTAATGAAAATTAAAAGGTTTTTAACCTTGACAACAAACAGCTGAATTTCATACTGTTCCTGCAATATATTCTTTATTTAATGTTTATGATTCCTTTCCTCCAAAACTACTGATCTATTTGTTAAAATGAAAATGGTATCCCTCATTTGTCAACAAGCAACAGCGGTCAGTGAAACTGAGTGGGGCCCTGTGTGGCTCTCTGGCATGGAGGCCCTTTTGTCCCCCATTTCTTGTAGGCAAGACTCCAGTCTCTATGACCTTCCCTGAGTTCCACACGGCAGATTTGGAACTGTTGCTAATCAAGGGAGAAGCAGTCAAGAAACCACCTGTTCAGTTCAGTTGCTCAGCCGTGTCCGACTCTGCGACCCCATAAACTGCAGCACGCCAAGCCTCCCTGTCCATCACCAATTCCCGGAGTTCACCCAAACTCATGTCCATTTAGTCAGTGATGCCATCCATCCATCTCATCCTCCGTCGTCCCCTTCTCCTCCCGCCCTCAATCTTTCCCAGCATCAGGGTCTTTGCAAATGAGTCAGCTCTTCGCATGAGGTGGCCAAAGGATTGGAGTTTCAGCTTCAACATCAGTCCTTCCAATGAACACCCAGGACTGATACCTACTGATACCTACTAGAGGAACTGCTGAGAACTAAGGTCTACACATAGCCAACTTCATAACAAAGTTGCCAAACTGTTTTCTTGCCAATCTTGTTGGTGTAAAAGGGCATCTTGTCTTTTAACTCGCATGACCCTAATCACTGAGAATCTTTTAATATGTTCATGGGCCTTCAGCCTCTTTTGTGAAATGTCTGTTCAACCTTTTTTGTTCACTTTTTTACTTGGCTGGTTGCCATGTTTTTAGTGATTTTTGGATTCTAATCTGCCAGTCTTATATGAGGCAAATATCTTTTCTCAGTGTATCTTTTTGCTTTCACTATATTCTAATACAGTCTTAATTTCAATAACATAAAATTTACTAATCTTTTAGTTCACAGTTTCAGCCTTACCTGCTTAAAGTTCTCCTATACTGTCTTCCAAAAATTTGAAAGTTTAAAAACTCTCATAAAGCGTTGGGGTTTTCTTTCTTTCCTCTTTTGCATACATTAACATTTATTCTCTTTATTCTCTGTCTTCAAAGGGAGACTTTCCAACTCTCTCCTCTTATTTAGGCTTTTAAATTCAACTAGAATTGAGGTTTAGATACAGTATGTGGGAGGAATCTAAATCTTTTCCCGTGTGAATAGTTTTTCCAGGCCCATTTATTGAAATTCAGTCCACCCTTTCCCACTGAGCTTCAATATCACTCAGTGAAAGGTACATTTTCATATAGATGTGTGTTTCTAAGCTCTCTGGTTTGTTCCCCTGGTATATTTGTCTGTTCCTAGCTTGATTAGTTGGTCAGTATCATAATGACTGCTTTTATAGTAAGTATTAAAGTCTGATACACTTCTTTGGGTAGAACTGGTACCCTCATGCTATTCAGTCCTCTTATCTATGAATAGTATGGATCTTATCTATACTTTTCTTTCATTCTCTTTTTCAAAACATGTACCTGGCTGCACCAGGTCTTAGTTGTGGCATGCACAATCGTTAGTTGTGGCACGTGAACTCTCACCTGTGCTACGTGGGATCTATTAATAGTTCCCCGCCCAGAGATCAGAGCCCTGGCCCCAGGCATCAGGAGCACAATCTCAGCCCCTGGACCACCAGGGAAGTCTCATGAATAGTATGGTTTCCCACTGAACTTCGGTCTTCTTTAATGCCTGTACATTTTGATAATTTTCTAGATGTACACAAATGTAACCTGTGCCTCAACAGCATGTGATCACTGGTGGTCTGAATGTTCAGTCAACAGCATCTGGTTATTAGCTTTTCACTTCGTAACTAATAAGCAATTTAGAGGGAGACACTTGAAGACTATGCAAATATGTTATTCAACAATGTACACAATATTAAGTATGTGCAAAATGACGATTTTCTATTCCAACCCTCCTCCTCAACATCTAACAGTCAGCACTTGGCATTTCAGTATAAGGAAAAACAGTCTCTTCTTGTTGATCTATTATCGGTATGGCCTCATGAATTCTAGCTTTTTGTCAATGGCTTAATTATTGTTTTTAGCTATTCTGGAGGTCAAATTAACCCAGATTTAGCCAGTGTAGCCTCTTGAGGTTGGTTCCTATGTCCTTATGACACAATCCCATCATTTTTTTTGAACATTTCCTTTCTTTCTCAGATAACAGTCCATTGCTTATTTATTTTTGAAAGTTTCGTATTTCTTACTAATACTTTTTAATCCCCTTTATTTCTTCAAAAATAATATTTTATATACTCTGTACATGGTAATTCTGGTATCAGAAGCCCTTGTTGGTCTGCCTGTGAGGTTTATTGTTTCTACTGCTTTTTTCTGCCCATTGTGCCTTTTCTCAAGGTTTTATGATTTTAAAACTTTAAAAAATATATTGTGAGTTCATTTTACTTTGTGGGATCTTTGAGGCCTGGATTGAGGGTACATTTACCTAATAAGCCCTATGTTTGCTTTCTCAAGGCTCCTTGGTCTATCACCAACCAAGAGGACTTCACACCAAGTTCTTCTTGGTTTGGAGTTTTATAGATTATACTGGTTCTATGAACGTAGGCTGAAAATGCCTATGGTTACAAATTCTCAGAAATTCTTCCCCTTTGCCAAAAGCCAGTCAGATAAGTTTCCTTGTCACCTTCTTTTATGGAGAAGACTTTCCATATTGCTTCCATGAGAATGTGGCTCTCAAGCAGTAGGTTAAATATGACCACAGATTTCTCCAGAATAGCTAGTGGCTTAGGTGCTGAGTTATTTTCCAAGATTCCTGTTCCACCTTCCTTTCTTTAACCTCTGGAAGTTTCCATCATATTCTAACCACTTCAGACATTAATTGGAAAGAGGTTATTTATATTTTCAAGCATCTTGTTTTTCCAGATATAAAGTCCAGAAAGAGAAATCATCATGTCATTTGTCATCATGCCCCTATATCCTGTTTAATTTTTCAAGTTTCAAAGAAAAGTAATCACGTGGCCTATTTACAAACCACTGAAGTGCTTAAAAGTTCTTAGTTACGCTAAACATCTCTTTTCTATATTTTTTTCACAAACCTGTCCAAGTTTTCTTATTGTGGGGATGGGAATAGCTGTCATGTTTTTTTACTTAAGGGAAGCAAACTGAAAAGATTGTATGTAGAAAAAGCATGAATTCTTACATTTTGGCACAGAAATATAAAAACTTCAGTTTCCCAATAATACCATCAGCACAAGATTACCATGTTTATTAGTGAAAATTATTTTCCACTCTACTTTTTTGCTTTTTAAAATTTTAAAATTATCTGTAATTTTGCTGAGATATAATTGACATACAGCACTGTAGGAGTTTAAGGTGTATAACACAAGGCTTTAACTTACATAGATCATGAAATAATTACCACAATTAGTTTGGTGAACATCTACCATCTCATATAGATACAACATTAAAGAAATAGAAAAAGATTTTTTCCTTTGTGATGAGAACTCTTAGGATACACTCTCTTAACTTTCACTTATAATGTACAGCAGTATTAATTATCTTTATCATGGTGTACAGCAAACCCTAGTACTTATTTATCTTATAACTGGAAGTTGGTACCATTTGACTGCCTTCTAAGTCTACCTTCCCCACTCCCCATTTCCACTATTTTATGGAGTAAAAAATAGCACACCAATTTCAAATTCTTATACTCATTCTGGTATTGAGGACCAGGATGAGCTGTCTACTTCAATGGTTAATCCCACTGTGTACCTGTTTGACGAGTGGCTCAGCCAGTATATGTAATAAATGAGTGGCAAGAAATAGGGCCGTGCCTAAAGCAAACAAATTCTAAAAAAACAAGAAAACACACATAAAACCTGTCCTCACTGATGGAAGACACTAGTAAATATAAACCCTGCTTTATGCAACTAAACTAAGAGATGCAGCAGACAGATCCTGGAGAGAAAGAAAGCAACAGGACCAGCAAATTCTAAATGTTGCATTTACCTGTGGCACGAATCGAATTTAGGATGGCCTCTCGGTATGCCACCTGGAGGGGCCCGAGATAGGTTTCTAGTCCATATTCCCTCTTGATTCGGTCATGAATGATTTCAATATGTAACTCCCCCATGCCACAAAGGACAGTCTGGGTAAAAGAGGAAGAAAACAAAACAAAGGTCAAGGAAAAATTGTTTATCACAAAACACTAAATAAAGGTATGATATCAATATATTTTATTTCCCATTACTTATAAACAAAATTTCTCCTGTATAAACGACATTTTTTTTTGACTCCTACATCAAAACACTGTTTTTAACTTCTCTGACTGTAAAAATAAATCAATTAAAAGTGAATCACAAGGAGTGGTCCAGTGACTACGATTCCACATTCCCAATGGAGGGGGCCTGGGTTTGATCACTGGTCGGGTGACTAGTCAGTGCTCGTGCCGCAATGAAGATCCCACGTGCCACAACTAGGAGCCAGTGCAGCCAGTCTCTGACTCTGTGATGGTTGGGTTATTAGCTGGCTAAGTGGCATTCTAATCAGAACCATGCTTCCCAACCACAAAGCTAAGTGCTAGCCAACGGAATGTAAGTATTAATGACGTTGTGAACTTCTAGGTTATACCTTTAAGGATAAATAAAACCATTCTCTTAATGAAGATGTGGATAACTATCTTGAAACGTGAATGAGGGCAACATCTTGTGAATGAGGGAAATAACCCCTCTCCCAAACACTCCCAATCACATGGCTGTTTGCCAACCATCCTGGACACCTTAACCTTACAGTTTTGTGGGCAGTCAAAACTACTAGAGTAATACAACCCAGCAATCCCACTGCTGGCATACACACTGAGGAAACCAGAAGGGAAAGAGACACGTGTACCCCAATGTTCATCACAGCACTGTTTATAATAGCCAGGACATGGAAGCAACCTAGATGTCCATCAGCAGATGAATGGATAAGAAAGCTGTGGTACATATACACAATGGAGTATTACTCAGCCATTAAAAAGAATACATTTGAATCAGTTCTAATGAGGTGGATGAAACTGGAGCCTATTATACAGAGTGAAGCCAGAAAGAAAAACACCAATACAGTATACTAACGCATATATATGGAATTTAGAAAGATGGTAACAATAACCCTGTATGTGAGACAGCAAAAGAGACACAGATGTATAGAACAGTCTTTTGGACTCTGTGGGAGAGGGTGAGGGTGAGATGGTTTGGAAGAAGGGCACTGAAACATGTATATTATATGTGAAACGGATTGCCAGTCCAGGTTCGATGCATGATACAGGGTGCTTAGGGCTAGTGCACTGGGATGACCCAGAGGGATGGGATGGGGAGGAAGGTTGGGGGCGGGGAGGTTTCAGGATGGGGAATACATGTACACCTGTGGCGGATTCATGTCAATGTATGACAAAACCAATACAATACTGTAAAGTAAGTAGCCTCTAAAAAATAGATAAATAAATTTTTTTAATTAAAATAAATAAAAAAAGCAGCCCATATTAAATTTAACAAAATTCAGATTATAACAACAACATGTGACTACTCATGGAATAAACAAAGAATGAAAAAAACAACAAACAAAACTACTAGAGTAGCTTGAACCTTTAAGTGACAGAGAAACTGACTTTTCTCTTTTTTGAACCAATGTCATTTTGGGTCCTTGTTAGAACAGCCAAATTTTCATTAAAACATTAAAAAAAAAACCCCAAAACAAAATAACACAAAAATAGTTATTCCTGAAGGTCTTTTTGTATGGGAGAGTATGTGCAAGTAATCCTATTTGCCCCATTTTATTCATATACCATCTGTATAGTGAAGCATTAACTTTAACCTGAAAAGAGATCTGGCCTTTGCCTTTAGCTACTGGAAAGTTCTCTGTAGGCCAAAATGCTCCCTGATAGAAGTGTCTTTGCTTGTCTGGCGCCTCTGTCCACCAGTCTAACAATGTGACTTATGAAACAGGTTTTGGAATAGCCATACCCATTCACAACCTAGAGAGTGAAGGTAGTAGCCCAAACCTACAGGAGGCACGAGAGATTAAATGTCAACCACATAGGCAGTATGTGATTATGTTCCAACAGAATCTCTGAACATTGAAGGCTTAGGTGAGCTTCCCAGCCTGGCAGTACTCCACAGAGTCAAGAGGATGAAGAATGCTTTGCATTTAGAACTCTCCCAGACTTTGCCCTATGTGTCTCTTCCTTGGCTATTTCTGATTTGTTTCCTTTCAGTGTAAAAAAAACTGTAAGAAACAATAAAAGACTATTTGGTGTATGACTGTGATACTTTAATATAAAGTTAAAAAAGTAAATTATTTGGAAAGAAGCAAGTTGTTGAATAATACAAATACAATGACTAGCTATATATCTGTACATATATATTTAGAAATATGTATATATATACTATGCTTTGTAACATAGCATGGCAGAAAAATGGATGTTCGGAAAAGTGTGAAAGGCTATTCACTGATTATCTGTGTAGAACAGGATGGAAAGATTGAAAGGGAGACTTTAATTCTTTACTTTGTCCACTTGCATGTTATTTGCCATTTAAAAAAAAATTTGTATTGGTGGTTTTTAAATAAAAAGTTTCTATTCCAATTGCTTTTACAGCCTTCAGAATCAATTAAACTAAGCTGCTACATCATTTAGTTGGCATTTAGGGAAAAAAAGTACTCCACATGTTTCAGATGAACTAAAATGAGTTTATCCTTTTTACAGACACATTTATAATCTTTTAAAGGAACTTTTTCTCGATATTTTATATAAACTCTACTCTGCCTCCCTAAAAAGAAGATGTAGAACGAACATGTGTTCTTCTACTATACCATAGTACACAGTGCAGTCCTGTACCTACTTTAGACTGTTTCTTCCCATGCTGTTGGCCGCAGTCTGTCACTGCTCACCCATCTCACGTGTGTTACCATCATTAAAACTACCTTTGCACCCTCCCTTTAGTAAACTGTTTCTGTACGTTTTGGCATAACAGGCTCAAAGTGTTGTCTTGCAGTTGAAAGATTTATTTCAAAATTTCACAAAAGGCTGTGTTCTGGAACATAAAAATTTTGGAGAGTAGTTTATATAAGTAAGGTATAATCATGCTGAGGAATTAAGGAGAATTTAGCTTGACAGTAAAAATAATAATCAGAAATTTATATTATGAGAGAGCCAAAGTAGAAGGCCTTTTCTTTCAGGTACATGGACAAATCAATGTTTTAGACAAATGCACTTAAACACTCTCTTGCACACAAATAAACATTATTATTGAAAGATTTGGGGAATTAATAATATGCATACTTGTCCAGAATCAGGATCTAGCTTCACTTTCAAACTGGGATCTTCACGCTGAAGGCATTTCAATGCATGATCCAAATCTAGAGGACAAACAGTAACTGTTACCTTTACATCTTATTTTTTAAGATAAGATACTATAGTAACAGTTATTTCACACGGCCAGAAATGTTTTGTAGAGAATTTAAAAAACTGACAAGACAGTGATGGGAGGTTACTTGAGATTGAGTGACCTGGAAAGACCTGTCCAGGATGATTTAGATAAAGACATAAACCAAAAAGAATGATGTTGTAAGTAAAAACCCAGAGAAAAAGAATTCCAGATAGAGGAAATGGCTGTGCAAGGAATGGTTTCTACTGAAGAAATAAGAAGGCCAATGTAGCTGGATAATGGTAGACAAAAGAGCAGCATCAGATGAGATGTGTGACAGAGATCAATCACATCATGAAAGGTTTGAAGGCCATGGTGAAGTCTGGATTTGCACTGGGAAGCCACTGAAAGGTTTTACATGGGACAGTAACATCATCTGATTATATTCTGCAAAGATTTAGAAGCTAACAAAAAAGCCTTCAGAAACAAATACAAAAGAAGCTAAATTATATCATGACTAGAGATACTAATGTGCCCACTCTACCATGAATGATCACACCAAAGAAGAATACAGCTGACCCTTGAATAACATGGATTCGATGCAGGTCTGAAATAGATGGGAATACCAGACCACCTGACCTGCCTCTTGAGAAACCTCTATGCAGGTCAGGAAGCAACAGTTAGAACTGGACATGGAACAACAGACTGGTTCCAAATAGGAAAAGGAGTACGTCAAGGCTGTATATTGTCACCCTGCTTATTTAACTTCTATGCAGAGTACATCATGAGAAACGCTGGACTGGAAGAAACACAAGCTGGAATCAAGACTGCGGGGAGAAATATCAATAACCTCAGATATGCAGATGACACCACCCTTATGGCAGAAAGTGAAGAGGAACTAAAAAGCCTCTTGATGAAAGTGAAAGTGGAGAGTGAAAAACTTGGCTTAAAGCTCAACATTCAGAAAACTAAGATCACGGCATCCGGTCCCATCACTTCATGGGAAATAGATGGGGAAACAGTAGAAACAGTGTCAGACTTTATTTTTGGGGGCTCCAAAATCACTGCAGTTGGTGACTGCAGCCATGAAATTAAAAGACACTTACTCCTTGGAAGGAAAGTTATGACCAACCTAGACAGTGTATTAAAAAGCAGAGACATTACTTTGCCAACAAAGGTCCGTCTAGTCAAGGCTATGCTTTTTCCAGTGGTCATGTATGGATGTGAGAGTTGGACTGTGAAGAAGGCTGAGCACCGAAGAATTGATGCTTTTGAACTGTGGTGTTGGAGAAGACTCTTGAGAGTCCCTTGGACTGCAAGGAGATCCAACCAGTCCATTCTGAAGGAGATCAGCCCTGGGATTTCTTTGGAGGGAATGATGCTGAAGCTGAAACTCCAATAATCTGGCCACGTCATGCGAAGAGTTGACTCATTGGAAAAGACTCTGATGCTGGGAGGTATTGGGGGCAGGAGGAGAAGGGGACAACAGAGGATGAGATGGCTGGATGGCATCACTGACTCGATGGACGTGGGTCTGGGTGAACTCCAGGAGTTGGTGATGGACAGGGAGGCCTGGTGTGCTGCGATTCATGGGTTCACGAAGAGTTGGACACGACTGAGAGACTGAACTGAACTGAACTGATGCAGGTCTTCTTATATACAGAGTCAGATATGGAGGAACCAAGTACAGGAAGGGCCAACTTTAATTTCAACATTCAGAAAACTAAGATCATGGCATCTGGTCCCATCACTTTATGGCAAATAGATGAGGAAACAATGGAAACAGTGAGAGACTTTATTTTCTTGGGCTCCAAAATCACTGCAGATGGTGACTGCAGCCATGAAATTAGAAGACACTTGCTCCTTGGAAGAAAATCTATGACCAACCTAGACAGCATATTAAAAAACAGAGACATTACTTTGCCAACAAAGGTCCGTCTTGCCAAAGCTATGGTTTTTCCAGTAGTCACGTATGGATGTGAGAGCTGTACTATAGAGAAAGCTGAGCACCAAAGAATTGATGCTTTTAAACTGTGGTGTTGGAGAGGACACTTGAGAGTCCCATGTGCGGAAAGGAGATAAACTAGTCAATCCTAAAGGAAATCAGTCCTGAATATCCATTGGAAGGACTGATGCTGAAGCTAAAACTCCAATACTTTGGCCACCTGATGTGAAGAACTGACTCACTGGAAAAGACCCTGATGCTGGGAAAGATGGAAAGCAGGAGGAGAAGGGGACAAGAAAGGATGAGATGGTTGGATGGTATCACAATTCAATGAACATGAGTTTGGGCAAACTCCGGGAGCTAGTGATGAACAGGGAAGGCTGATGCGCTACAGTCCATGGGGTCGCAAACAGCTGGACACGACTGAGCGACTGAACTGAAATGCTGAACTCAATGACATAAAATGACATGAAAAACTTTTTGAAGTAAAATGTTAACTATTTTATCTAAATTGTCAGAGCACTAGTTAATTGATGCACCAAGATTATTTGTACCTGGCTGCTTAGCCATTGATGGAGGTTCTACGGTACAGAAGAAAACAGGTTCTGGAATCTCCACGCCAGCCAATAAAAGCCTCTCTGCTTCATTGTTTTCTTTCTGCTTCTTTTCTCCCTCCCTTTTGGCTCGACGAGATGCAGCTAATGCGCTGGACCTGGATGAGACAATAGTGTCCCCGGTAGCAGTCTGCAAGCAAACAAGACGCATGAACACAACAGGCAAGCACTCAGCTTCCACCAAAACCATGAAAACCAAAGACAAATTCAGTGTAGCACTTTCTCTTCATCAAAACCTAAAGAGACAAATTCACTAAGCTTATTGTAACTGTACATTCGTAAAGCTAATTCAACGTATAGACTAATTCTATCCAAAACACTGCTATAGTAAATTCTAACAATAAAACACTGCTAGAGGAGGACAACAATAAAACACACATACAACAAAAATACATTTAAAATTCATCTGGCAAATCAAATTTATCTTTGAGCAAAAGAGACAAAAATTCTTGCCCTTACAAGACTTCATTGGAAAAATATCTTCACTTTTTACATAATCAGTTATAAAGTTACATTTTCTGAAGTTATCAAGATAGCAAAAAACCTAATGAGAATAACACTATCTAATACAAACTTAAAACATAAGTATGTATCCATAAATAATGTATTATTTTACTTGGATTTGAAATCTATATGAAGATAATCCATAGTGTTTATAGCATTCCATAATTCATTTTTCTCTGTATTAAATGTTTGAGATTTGCCTATGTTGATGAATGTACGACAATATTCCTTATTGCACTACTGACAGCTTTTGGACTGTTTATGGGTTTTGCTATGACAAAACACGTACTTTTAATTAAACATTTAAGCTGTTATTTCCTACAGAAACCATTTGGTCACTTACATGTTTAAGCCCAACAGTCAACGCGATGTTACCAGCAGTCAGTAAAGGGATTTCTATATGTTGGTCAGCAAATGGCAGAAGCAGACGACTTACCCTCTCCCTGTAAAACCATGATTCGTGTTAGTAAAAGTACAAAGACATGAGTTTAGAAATAAGAAGTTTTAGAAAATCACCTAGGCTTCTACTTACGTGCAGTTTCCATTAATATTGTGGATGGCCGTTTGGGGTTTTAGCATGCCTGAGTATATGCGCATAAAAACCAGTGGGCCTCGCTGCTTGTCATGGAGGACTTTAAATGCCAGGGCACACAAGTCACCCTTATACCACTGCCTAAAAATCAAGGAGAAATTCCAGAAAGCCTTTAAAATACACCTCCTATATATCTATATAGGTAAGATCAGAATCACTGCATAAACTTAATGTCCTCCAAAGATTACTCTTATCTTCTGATTTAGTAACCCAGGACAATTAAATAATGTATTCTGTACCTCTCTTCCTCCACTGGACTAGATTACTTATTGGAGATCTTACCATTAATGCTTCAAAACTGGAAAACAACAACAAAAAAAAAAATGGATTCTCTTCCAAATATTACTTCTATTAGCAAATAATTCTTGCCGAGACATCCCCCCTCAAAAAATACACCTAGGAATATCACACCACTTCTTAAAACCCCATAAAGGATAAACAAGAAGGTACTTTTCAATTACGGCTTTCACTCTCTCCTCCCACTTTTTCTTTAGCTGCATAGCCATATAAATCTACACTATAAACTTGGACTTGTTTACAACACCAACACTTACAGAATGATGTCCTTAAACTGGTATTCACTGAGAGGTTTCAGAAAGTCTGAATTTGTCTCAAATTGCCAAATTTTGTGCATAGGTACATTTTTCTGAGGAAAATGCTCCATATTTTCATTAGTTTCAAAGGAGTCCATGACTCAGGAGATTAGACACTTCTATTATTGAGCTTCTCTAATGTTTTTCCTGTTCTCTCCAAATTTTATTTAACAACTCCTTATATACAGAGTTGATCATATACTAGGAACTGTTCTATGTGCTTTATAAATATTAGCTCATTTATTCTATTGTCAATCCTATGAGATAAATTCCATTTTCTGCATTTTACAGATGAGAGGTTAAGCAACTTGGAAGACCTGAGATTTAAATTCAAGTAGTACACAGTCCATGCTCATCATCACATTGCTATAATGCCTTTCCAACAGAGAGAGATGAAAAGTGACTCAGATTCCAGTTAACAGGATTAAAGTCCACCTCTGTCTGCCATTATGCACAAAGCTCACTTAGATTTTAGAGGATTTATTACCAAGGACAAAGCTGTTAGGCACAAGAGCAGTAAAACAACAGACCTTTCCTTACAGTCACAAAATATTTTGAGCTTATGGAAAATCTTGAAATCCAGAGTAAATATAAATATATCTATAGCATATTTATCAAACACCCCCAGTGTACTACTTCTTTTTTTCAGACTAAGATGGAAGGGTCAACACTTATACTTTTACACAGCAAAGAAGTCACACATTCTTAGCGCCTTCTTCAAGACAGCAGGTTACAAGAGATGATGACAAACATCCCTTTCAAGTAAAAATTACAATGACTCTACATTATATTGTTTACAGTAATATTCTTCATCAATGTTATTCAAAAATTGTGATTCAACTACCATTTTTGAAAACTAAGACCTATCTGTCTACCTATCTTTTCAAGCCTGTAAGATTTTAATCTATGTACTTTTATACTTACAGAAATTCATAGTTGCGTTCTTCCGGTGAAGGCAAGTACATAGTAATAGCGTCTAATAAGGGCTGGACCCCTTTGTTTTTCAGGGCACTTCCACAAAGCACAGGCACTGCTGTCTGAGCCAGTGTTACTCTGTGTATTGCAGTTTGTAGCTATAAAGCAGAGATATAAATGTTTTATGTGTAGTGGGTCTCCACCAAAATATCTCAGAATCAGATGACTTCTCTAACTAACCATGTAAAACATCACTCCTCAGCACACTACCATCATTCTTTATGGGCTTATTCTTTATTTTTCACTGTAAATAACACTAATCACTATCTGGTATATTAGATATATATTTATTAGTTTACTGTCTGTCCCCCAATCCACTAGAATGTAAAATCTATATAAGCATTATAGCAAATCCCATAAAACATCACTAAATCACCAAAAACTGGAAAAGTGCCTAAAATAAAGTAGTTGAATAAAAATATTTCTTGAAAAAGTGAGTTAATTACTTGTGATTTAACCTTGATAGTCTACTAGAAGAACTTGTTAGAAATTAGAAATATGAATTCCAGTTTCTTCAAATGAATTAAATCCACATTAAATAAAATCCAAGGCAAAAATGAGGTGTACCAAAGTTAGAAACAACTTTTAAAAGATCACAAAAATCAAGAAAAGCTTAGATGTGTTTGCAAGCTATTGATAAGAGGAATGGTGGCTCAACTTCATTCTATATTGTAAACTCTTTGAAAACAGAAATCATATTATGTGACTATATGGTATAGTAAACATCAAATCTAACCATTCAAATACTAAACAAGAAAAAAATTCAAACTTATAGCACTTCATGCAAAAGAAAAAACATTTTTTACACCTCTAACTTCTAATGGCTCAAAATTAATCTACAGATCTTGTGTTTTTCGTTAACTCTTTCCATGAAAAATAACCAAGCGAATTTGCTGGGCTCATCTTGAAGTCAACTTAAAACACATTACCACTTAAACACTGTTCATGGGAGAAGGTTCCTGGCAGAAAAAAACAAAAATACCTTGAATAAATCCGTCATAATTCAAATACAATTCTCTGGTTTGATGTATTTCATAAGAAATCCAGAAAAAAAAAAAAAAAAAAAAAAAAACCTGGGAAGATCTAGAGTAAGTTTCCACTAACAATTAAAACAGACTCAGAAAAAATGTTCTGAGAAAAATGACCATTATAGTAGTCTGAAATATCAGTAAATTAAAAACAAAAAACAAATTTCTATCTGTGATTTCCCTACTACTAGTGAAATGATCACAGTGAAAGGAAAAGGATACAGAAAATGAACAATGTTCTCTAATTTTTAAGTTCTAATTTTTAGAACTGTTCTAATTTTTAGAACTGTTCTAATTTTTAAGTCGGCATTTTCTAATGATATCCAAAGTTGAATAAAAAATCTACAATAGTCATCAAACCACATCCAAATAGTAAAACTTGGTCAGAAGTAAATGATTAATAAAATTTACCTTTTCGGCTGGTAGCAAATCAAAATTCTCACTAAATTCTCCTAAAACTAAGTCAGCAAATTCATCATCCAAATCTGCAACCTGTAAGGAAAGGCTTTAGTTCTGTAACTTGCATTCATTATCACAACTATAGGTCTATACACCATAAACATCCATTACCCAAATATTTCAAGATAGTTACACAGTCCAACTTATCCAGGCGAAGGAACTCATCACATCTTTTAGAGATTTTCTTCCAAAGCAAAGAGACTGAAAACTGAAGATATGAGCTCATGAGTTTTCTAAACTCATGGGAAGCAGAGCCTTTTGATAAAGCACCTCAATACAGTACTACCTACTCAGAGTACTCAAGAGAAATAAGAGAAAATTGATGATTGATAGCCAAAGACAATATATACAATGGACTGCTGTTTAAAAAAGATCTGGAGGGGACGTCCCTGGCAGTTCAGTGGTAAGAACTCTGTTATTACAATTCAGGGGGCGTAGGTTTGATCCCTGGTCGGGGAAATAACATACCACAATCCTCTGATATTTTAAATGTTCATCGTATCTTCTAAATAAAAGAATACATCTTGTTTATAATTCTTCACTGAGGGAATAAATTTAAGTTGAGAGGGTCACAGTATCATTTCAATAATAAAAACATAAATAACCTCATTCATATTTGTTTCCTAATCATTTGCCTATGTGACAGGAGAATTCAGCTGATAATAAAATTAACAAAAGAGTTTCAATGAGAAGCCTCCGCACTGCAAGAGTGGCCCCCTGCTCACCCAACTAGAGAAAGCCTGCATGCAACAGTGAAGACTCAGTGCCGGCAAACACAAATTTAAAAAAAGAAAAGAAAAAAGTTATGTCACCTCTTTCTCTTGGTTACCCATGGAGATAATACTAGGACTTATCCCATGAGGCTACTGTGAAATTTAAATAACCAATTCAAACTATGCTTCCAGAACATATGTAAGTATATAATATTCTTTTCATTGCTGTTCACCTTTGGAACACATGAAGTTGATTCTAGTTGCACTAATCTTATTCTCTAATTTAAAACTTTTTATCTGTGGTAAAATATAACAAACATAAAATTACCATCTTAACCATCTCTAAGTGAATAGTGTTAAGTATATTCCCACACGGTCATAAAACTAATCTCCAGAACATTTTCATGTCACAAAACCAAAACTCTATATCCATGAAACAAACTCTTTCTCATTCTCCCTTCCCCCCAGCTCCTGGTTAATTATCATTCTACTTCCTGTCTCTATAATGCTGAAGACTCTAGATACTTCATGTAAGTGATATTCTACAGTATTTGTCTTTTTGTGATTGGCTTATTTCAATTAGCATAATGGCCTCAAAGTTCATCTATGTTGTAGCATATGTCAGAATTTCCTTATTAAGGCTGAATAATATTGCACTGTATATATAGTACATTTTATCCACTCATCTGCTGAAGAATACTTGGATTGCTCCCACTTTTTGGCTGTGTGAAAAATGCTGCCAAGAAGAAGGATGTACAAATAGCTCGAGAGCTTGCTTTCAATTTGTTTGGACATATATCCAGAAGTGGAATTGCTAACACATATGGTAATTCTATTTTCAATTTTCTGAGGAACCACAATACTGTTTTCCATAGTAGTTGTATCATTTTCATTCCCCAAACAGTGCACAAGGGTTACAATTTCTCCCCATTCTTGCCAACTTTTTTTTTGATCGTAGCTATCCTAGCTGGTGTGATATGCTGTTATTCTCTAATTCTATACATATCTATGTATTCCTTGTAATGAATACTTTATTACTATCTACTGATAGTCATCTCAAATTTTCCTTATTTTCATTATATACTACCATGTTCTGGAACACTGAGAGATATACATGCAAGTGTAATTCGGCTCCTCAACTATATTACAAAATCCTTCTTAGGTTTACTGATAGGTAGAGGGGTGTGTGTGTGCGTGTGTGTGTGTGTACTGATAGGTAGAGGGGTGAGTGTGTGTGTGTACTGATAAGTAGACGGGTGAGTGTGTGTGTGTGTACTGATAGGTAGAGGGGTGCGTGTATGTGTGTGTACTGATAGGTAGAGGTGTGTATGTGTGTGTGTGTACTGATAGGTTAGAGGGGTGTATGTGTGTGTGTACTGATAGGTAGAGGGGTGCGTGTGTGTACTGATAGGTAGAGGGGTGTGTGTGTGTGTATGTGTACTGATAGGTAGAGGGGTGTGTGTGTGTGTACTGATAGGTAGAGGGGTGTGTGTGTGTGTGTGTTTATGTGTGTGTACTGATAGGTAGAGGAGTGCGTGTGTGTGTGTGTGTGTAGTGATAGGTAGAGGTGTATGTGTGTACTGATAGGTAGAAGGGTGTGTGCATGTGTGTGTACTGATAGGTAGAGGGGTGAGTATATGTGTGTACTGAAAGGCAGAGGGGTGAGTGTGTGTGTGTGTACTGATAGGTAGAGGGGTGAGTGTGTGTGTGTACTGATAGGTAGAGGGGTGAGTGTGTGTGTGTGTGTACTGATAGGTAGAGGTATGTGTGTGCACGCATGCATGCGCTTAGTCGCTCAGCTGTGTCTGACTCTTTGCAACTCCATGAACTGTAGTCTGCCAGGCTTCTCCATGGGGATTCTCCAGGCAAGGTTCAAACCCAGGTCTCCCGCATTGCAGGCGGATTCTTTACCGTCTGAGCCACCAGGGAAACCCTGAGAGCTCTTTGGTACAAGTCAAAACACCTCAGAGGGGAACCAGTTATGTATCTAATTATTGATTCCACTTGTGTTCTTTTTATGCCCCCTCCACCTCAAATTAGAGAGTATAGCAAAACAGGTAAGAGCTCTAGCTCTAACTAGGACAGTCTGGGTTCAGATTCCCGTTCTGCTGCTCATTAGCTATATGACAACTTATTAAAGCACTCTAAGCTTTCCTCACCTATAAAATGGAAATACTATATAGGACATCTGCTAATGTAAAAAAGATGATACTCTTTGACCTAGCAATTCCACTCCTATATTTAGCAAATTCTTGCAATGTGTACAAAGAGATACATACCAAGATGTTCACAGAAACACTGCTCATAACAACAAAAAAAGAGGAAACAACCTCAAGTCCATTCACAGGAGAACAGACAATAAACTGTAGGATAATATTACACTGGAACACTATAGAAGACTGAAAAGGAATGAAGCGTAACCACACATCACTCATGAATGAATCTCCAACATGTTGCAAAATGTAATAAAATACAAACAGTATCATTTCATTTACGTAAAAGTCACTCAGTTGTGTCTGATTCTTTGCGACCCCATGGATTATACAGTCCATGGAATTCTCCAGGCTAGAATACTGGCATGGGTAGCCTTTACCTTCTCCAGGAGATCTTCCCAACCCAGGGATCAAACCCAGGTCTCCTGAATTGCAGGCGGATTCTATACCAGCTGAGCCATAAGGGAAGCCCCATTTCATTTAAGTAAAATTCAAAAACATGGAAAATGAGGTATATATCTATGGTAAACTATAAAGTAAAGCAAATGAAAGATAAATACTGCAATCAAGGTGGTGGGAGGGGGTAGATGATTAGCAGAAGGGAGAGAGAACAGGAAGTAGCACACAGAGACACAAGAATATTGCTAATATTCTACTTCTTAAGCTGGGTGGTGATTACACTGGTGTTCACAGTATTATACTTTATATATTCTATATGTAAATTTAGATGAAATGTCACAGTAAACATTTTTTAAAGTTTCTAAATATTTAAGCAATTTTAAACTCAAAGTATTTACTTGTTCAATTAAGGCATTCCTTGCTTCTGTTGCTTCTTTCAGCAATTTAGGATCACTCATTTCCAAGAGGGGTTTTCTCTCAAAGTCTTTCCCATCATCTGAATTGGGATTCCAAAGAAGTTTTTCTGTACGTACTACATCCACCACTCCTTTGAAAGCTTTGCCTTCACCAACTGGTAACTGTAAGTCAGAGACAGACAAACATTTTACTAAATGATCATTAGAACTCAATTAAAACTATACTGGTGATAAAACTTCCCCCACTCACTCCCAAATGTCTCTTATCATCATCATAATCGAAATCTATTTTTACTTATATCCTAACTTCTTCCAAAAGGATTTGAGATAGCTTCAAAAATGTATATAATAATACCACAATAAACTGATAAGGAAACTAAGAAGGATCTGTTCATATTAATTAAACCAAATATTAACCAACCAACCTGTAAAAGCAAAGGTTTTGCCTTCAACTTCTCTCTGATGCTTTCAACTGCATAGTTAAAACTGTAAAAAAATTAAAAATGTTAAGATTCTTAAAATAGGATTTAAGAATGTTCTCTAAAATTATAACCCTAAATTGCTCCTAATGTTCACCATTTAACATTTTTCCACAGGACATCTTGTCTAATCTTTTAATGTTAATTTCAGATTAATAGTCCCTGGAGAAGGGAATGGCAACCCACTCCAGTACTCTTGCCTGGAGAATTCCATGGACAGAGGAGCCTGGCAGGCTACAATCCATGGGATTACATAGTCGGACATGACCGAGTGACTAACACTTTCACTTTTCAGATAAAAGTGATTAAGAATCTATCATAATTCTGCCACACGTGTATTTAGGGCATTTTATTATTGTGAGCTTCATTTAACTAAGTTTGAGGTTAAGATTAAATGAATTCATCAAAGTCACACAGAATAAATTGGAGTTAAGATTCAAATGCAAGATTTATGATTACAAGTCAAAGATTCTTTCTTCTAACAAGTATCAATACATTTGTTATCACACATGACTACCCACTTTCTTCCAAGAGCCAGCTTGATTTTTCTATGCTTTTATCTCAGGCATTCTTCATATCATATGCTATACTGTTCATTTCTGTGCTAACACTAGGGCTGACTACCTATAAAACACATGCCATCTTTGGCATGAGGGCTGATTCATACACACATGCAGATCATTCTGGTCCCAATGTCTTTGGGCAGCAACCTAGTATCCAGGCATCCCCCTCCCATCATTACAGGTTCTGTCAGTCAGTACAGGCAGTACTTCTATCAATCTCAAGAACTCCAAACAGCAAATGGTCAGAACTTTAGTCTAGCACATTTTGAAGGTTGCTGTGCTTTTACTCATCAAGACGCAAGTCCTTTAAACCAGCAGCCTTAGAATTACTATACAGAGTGACAGAAACACAAAGCATACCTGTGTGGTATTAGAAGAGACACGGTTTATGGTTTCTGTCACTCTCGCACCACAGATCAGGACTGCTCCCTTTCACATTTCCCCAAAATCATCAGAATTCTTAATTCTTGCCCTTTCACATTTTCTCCAAATCCTTCATACATTCTTGACTGTCTGAGTTCTGTTCTCAGAATAATGTATCCATTTAGGATCACCACTCTAAGTCTGCAGAATTACCACTACATCTCAGCACTAACTGGTTTGCCCTATATGCGGGTCTCAAAACACCGATGTTCTCCTTCCTAGTTTCTTTTCATTGAGAGCATTTTACCCAGTAGCTAAAGAAAATCAGGGGACAAGGAAGAACATCACTCACTGAGGCAACTATAGGAAACAATTCTCTACCCTCTACCGTTAGCAATGACAGGAGCACCATTCAGCAATACAAGGACTCAGCCATACAACTGTAAATAGAGCCAGTGGAATCAGAAAACATCACTCTGCAGGAGCCTAAAAAATAGGATAAAGCCTCTCTTCCTTAGAATCAGAGCACTTCATCATCTATCAGCTCTCTATTAATCCCACATTGTTACTTTATCTATTAGCTGCTTTGAATTTTTTTTAAATGGGATTGAATTGGGATACCACGGAATAGGTATCATGGATTGAATTGGGATACCATGGAATAGATACCATAGATTGAATTGGGATACCATGAAATAGATTATACTTTATAGGGAATATCTGTTTCTAAATTAAAGTTGTAGTGCATTAAATATTCTCACTTTGATAAGCCAAAGAAACACATTTTAAATACCTTGCTCCAATTTTGTCCATCTTGTTTAAAAAACAGATTCGAGGTACCTTGTGCTTATCAGCTTGCCTCCATACTGTAAGAGTTTGTGCCTAAAGCAAAGATAAGGAAAAAAACACATATTTGACAAAACAACTGTTACTATACATGAAATAAGCAAACCTCAGCCTGCACTGTAACGGAACGGAGCCCTACTCTAGCACAGCTAGTACTACTGCACATATGCCTCTGGACCCACAGTAACGCTGTCAGGTTAAAACAGCTAAGAAAATGATCTAGGATGACTGAAGATTATGCTTCCATCGAGAACACTTTGGGTGAACCAGGGTGCAAGACACAGGAAATGAACAACCGAGAAGTACTGGGAGTCACAGAAAGAGGACTTAACCAAGAATCACAAGAGCTTCTTAGGCTTCACCTTACTTGGTAACAATCACACTTGGTAACATCATATAATACTGAACTCATCAGTTTTCTGATCTGTGCCATATGGACTTTTGCCTTAATTAATTCAGACAGTTGTAATGTGAAAAGAATAAACAGGAATGTACTATAAAATGCTACTATGACAAAAATCAAGTATTTTTACTGTGAATGTTTGAATACTCATGTAAACTGAAGAAAATTTAAGGAGGGGAAAGGAAGCCAACACCTGTATTTCTAAGTCACAATTCTCATATGCTTTTTTATTTGGCTTCTTTTAATTCTACTTTCTGTACGTGTTAAATATAAACAGTTTGCCTAGTGGAGAAGGCAATGGCACCCCACTCCAGTACTCTTGCCTGGAAAATCCCAGGGACAGAGGAGCCTGGTGGGCTGTAGTCCATGGGGTCGCTAAGAGTTGGACACGACTGAGCGACTTCACTTTCACTTTTTACTTTCCTGCATTGGAGAAGGAAATGGCAACCCACTCCAGTGTTCTTGCCTGGAGAATCCCAGGGACAGGGGAGCCTGGTGGGCTGCCGTCTATAGGGTCGCACAGAGTTGGACACGACTGAAGCAACTTAGCAGCAGCAGTGTAGAGTCTAGACTTTTAAAAACCTAATGTGCTGACATTGTTAAAATAGAAACCAGTTTGTCATTTGTTTTATTAGGTAAAACTTAATATACAATAAAATACAGCTATCCCCTGAACAATACAGGGATTAGGGTGCAAATCTCTGCAAAGTCAAAAGTCCACTTATAACTTTACAGTTGGCCTTCCTTATCTGCAGTTCTGCATCTGCAAATTCAACCAACAATGGCTTATGGAGTCTGAAGCACCTATTTAGTGGAAAAAATCCACTTGTAAGCAGACCCATGAAGTTCAAACCCATGCTGTTTGAGGGTCAACTGTATACAGATTTTAAGAGTACAGTTCAATGAATTTTGATAAATGTGTATACTTCTGTAACTACTACCCCAATGAAGAGATAGAACACATAGAACATTAGAGACTTTTATGTCCCAAGATTCATTCTGCCTGTTATTGAACCTCATATAAACAGCACAGCATCTTTCACCCAATATAATGTTTTTGACACTCATTCCCATTGTTGCATATACTGGTTAATTTTTACTGCTAAATTCCTCTGTATGAAGCCTGGCATGCTACAACAGTCCACAGGATCACAAAGAGTTGGACACGACTGGGTGACTGAACAACAATAAGGACAAGTGTATACTTAATTTTACAAGAAACTGCCAAATAGTCTTTCACTATGGGTACAGTATTCTACAGTCCCACCAACAACGTGTAAGAGTTCCAATTACTACATATCCTCAACCAAGATTTGCCATCATTCTTTTTAATTTTAGCTATTCTTGTGGGTATGAAATGGTCATTGTAATTTTAATCTGCATTTCCCTAATGACCAATGAAACTGAGCATCTTTTCATGTGCTCATTGGCCATTCACCTGCTTCTTTGGTGAAGCATCCTTGATTCAAGTCCTTTGTCTTTTTTTTTTTTTTAACTGGGTTGTTAGGTTTTATTGGGTTATTACTGACATGCAGTTCTTCTAGATACAAGTCCTTGGTCATACACATCTACTGTGAAAATTTCAGTACATACTTTCAAGACAATAATACTCTCTACATAATCAGATGTTATTGCACTCTGGAAGTTTAGCATTCTTATAGTATTTTATCTAGCATTATACATCTTTTTCACAGTCTAAGGCTTGCTTTTGTTTTTTTTTTTTTTTTTTTTTAAATTTTATTTTTAAACTTTACATAATTGTATTAGTTTTGCCAAATATCAAAATGAATCCGCCACAGTTTTTTTTAAGTTTCAAACATGTAATTTTGATGAGGTCCAATGAATCATTTTGTTTTCTGTTTCCTGTGTCTTCTCTAAGAATTGTTACCTGGTGGCCCCACTAATTTTTATGTGAGTTGGAGGGGGGAATATACATTATAAATTTCCCAAGAAACAAAACATATTAAGAAATAAAACTCTCATCACTCCACCTGCCAGCTAAAAGCTCATCTACTATTTTAGCAAATAGCCTCCTGCATCACAAATTCAGAAACTTCCTACTAAGCATATTTCAATCTTGTAAATAATGTAATCTATCTGAATGATTAAGTGTCAAATGCCTGTAAAGAATTATAATGATAGGAAGGATGCAACCACTAGGAAATGAAGTGACTCAAAGAAATACAAATAATAGTGTATAATCAACCTCAGACCTCAGTGCCAGGCTTTATATCAAGCAAATATCACTGTCTGTCAGGGGTCCTCAGGTGGACAGACAATAACTGTTTTATTTCCCCTCCAACTTTTCATTTGAAACACTTCAAATCTATAAAAAAGGGGAAAGAACAGTACAATAAATATCGATGTACTCTTCATTCACCTAGATTTACCAAATATTAACATTTTGTTACACTTGCCTTTTTTCTCTCTATATATAAACACATGTCTCTGTACACATTATGTGTGTGGTGGGTGTGAAAATGTGCCACATGAAACTACCATGTACAGCACAATTAACTGATGGTCCCAACTGTTAGCCTTCTAGATCAACACCATGTTCTTCCAAGGGCCCCCTTCTTGGGGCCTAGCGGTTCCCAGCTAATGACCGAGTTCAGCAGAGTAATAATGTAGGTCTATTCCCACAAGACATGGGTTCCTCTAATAGGTGACTTTGTCTTGAAGACTCCCCAGGGTATAGTCAAACTCTTTTGTAACTGTGCTATAGCCTGAGACTCTTCCTCCCGAATCCCCCTTCCTACCCCTCTCCTTCACAGGTGTAAGCCTGTCCTGTGGTCTGAACACCCTCTGCCACTTCTCTTTCTCCTTTTTTATTCCCCCCAATAAATCTCTTCTACATCTAATCCCATCTTGGCACCCAAACTAAAACCATGTGTGTATCTGTGAGTGGATGGGAGCTGAGCCATGAGATCACATTGCAGGTGCCATGACATTTCAATCCTAAATACTTCAGCATGCATTTCCTAAGGATAAGGACATTCTCCTACATAATCAGTTACAAAGACCACATTCAGAGAAATTTAAGTTGACATTTAAAAAAATTTTCTGGCTGCACCTGTGGCATGGGGGATCTTAGTTTTCACCAGGGATAGAACCCATGCTCCCTGCATTGGAATGGCAGAGTCTCAACCACTGGACCACCAGGGAAGTCCCCTGATACAATACTTTAATATATGTACTTCATACTCAAATTTCTGATTTTCCCAAAGACGTCCTTTGTAACCTTTTCGATTCAGGATTCCACTGACAAGGATATGTTACATTTAGTCTTCTTGTCTCTTTAGAATTCTATAATCTAGAACAGTTTCCCAGCTCCCCCCAACCCCAATCATTCATTTTCCTTATGTTTTTTCCTTATATTTTTCCTCTCAATTTCTGAAAAGCCTTGGCCCGCTGTTTTGAAGAACGTCTTTCAATTTAGATTTGTTAGTCTGTTTTCTCACACTATGAGCCAAACATTTTTACCAGAAAACAATACCCTTCTTAGTGCCTCACATCAGGAGGCCCATGGTGTCGATTTGTCCCATTTTCGGGTACGCTGATTTTGATCCCTTAATTAAGATACCACTTTTAATAATCTTAAGATAAGAAGAACTAACATGGTTCTATATTCAAGGTAAAGCCAATCTTGAGATTACAAAACAAACAAAATAACAGCTAAAGAAAACATAACAGACCCCAGGAGCAATAATTTAAGGATTATTACTATCATTTTCAGGATTTATTCAAAGAGATTTACATTAAGTTTTAGGAGAAAATCCTTCATGTGTTGCTCATATTTCTGCATGTTTTATCAGGGGAGGCACTGACTGCCTTTGTTCCAGACTATCTTTTTAGATTTTGTATAGTGAACAGTTTAGAGACAGCAGCTAGTGTCTCCTTCCAGAGAAAAGGTAGGTAGGCTTACAACCCTGGAAGATAATGTATCCGTTCAGAGCACAGAGCAGGCATGTCTAATGCCCATTATAAAATACCTGCATTAAGCACAGGGTCCCACTGCATGCAGCTGTCACTGGACCTCTCTTTTGTCACCCTAAGGGAATTAGGGCTTGACGAATCAGCACAAGGAAATGTTGATACTCTGGATATTGCTATTTTGGTGACTAATACGGCCTTTCATCCTTGACTCAGGAATCTTATGTCTTCTGCCAGAATCCATAAAGCTATGGCAGACTAATTTGTTAGCTTGAAAGTAAGAATCCAGCTCTTCTCAAAACCAACTTTCATTATTTCCTACAGAAAAGTAAATTTTACTTTCCTTTTACTCTGAAGTACATGAGATCACATCTCAATATTAAATTCCAAATTATTCCAAATTCTTTTCATCATAATTGGACTTATATGAGCTTACCAAAAAAGGGTTATAATACCACCAATTTGGGCTTATGAAATAAAGGGTTATAATAATATCAATCTCAGCTTACCAAATAAAGGGTTATAGTTAAATCAATCTGATGCATTCTACTTTTTTAAAAAAATAATACTTTCTACCTTTACTTTGGCAATATTTTTTACCTCTACACCAGCAGAGGCATCAAACACGGCCACTGCACCATCTAACACTCTCAGGCAGCGCTCAACCTCCAAGGTAAAATCCACATGACCTAAGAAAAAGATGAGAAATATAACACCCAAAATATAACACCACAACCACAACCACCACCACATGATCCAGCAATCCCACTTTTGGGTATACACACAAAAGAACTGAAAGGATAATTTCAAAGAGATATTTACACCTCCATGTTCAGAGGGGCACTATTCACAATAACCAAGAGGGGGAAGCAACCCAAATATTCATCAGTTTTTTGTATTCAAATATTCACCATATATTTCTGTATATACACAAAATTTTGTATGTATCCCATAATGTCTTCCTTATGGGCAATGGAATACCCTTCAAAAGGAAGGAAGTACTGTCACAGGCTACAATACAGATGAACCCTAAAAAGTTTTGCTAAGTGAAATAAGCCTGTCACAAAAGGACAAATAGTGTACAATTCTATTATAAGCAGTATCTAAGGTAGTCAGTCTTATAGACCTAGAAAGTAGAATGGTGGTTACCAGAGGTCAAAGGGACAAAGAGAAGCTGTTTAAAGGTACAGAGTTTCAGTTCAAAAAAATGAAAAAGTTCTGGAGATCTATTTCACAATAATGTGAACAATCTTACTCTACTGAATGGTACACTTAAAAATTATTAAGATGGTGGATTTTACATGTTTTTTACCATGAGTAAACACACACACAAATAAAAAAATCTCAAAATAATGTAGCACCTCTGCACTGCTGAAACAGCACTATACCTGGTGTATCAATAAGATTGATTCTATACCCCTTCCAATCAAATGTGACAGCAGCTGACTGAATAGTTATGCCTCGTTCTCGCTCTTGAGCCATGAAATCTGTCACTGTGTCTCCATCATCAACATCTAGCCAGGAAAAGAAATGACATAGTTAGGCTTAAAAGCAAGTATATTTTATAGGCCTTTGATTTCTACCTGACATAGTTTAATATGCTCTAAGGAAAACTGTTCATAAAATAAATTATTTAATATTTAATTCCCTTAATCCTTTTCTAAATTAAGCATCATTCTAGAAAAAGTTTTTTTAGCAGATGAGAAAATACAGCAGTGGCCACAGGATTGGAAAAGGTCAGTTTTCATTCCAATCCCAAAGAAAGGCAATGCCTAAGAATGCTCAAACTACCACACAATTGCACTCATCTCATACACTAGTAAAGTAATGATCAAAATTCTCCAAGCCAGGCTTCAGCAATACATGAACCATGAACTTCCAGATGTTCAAGCTGGTTTTAGAAAAGACAGAGGAACCAGAGATCAAATTGCCAACATCTGCTGGATCATCAAAAAAGCAGGAGAGGTCCAGAAAAACATCTATTTCTGCTTTATTGACTATGCCAAAGCCTTTGACTGTGTGGATCACAATAAACTGTGGAAAATTCTAAACGAGATGGGAATACCAGACCACCTGACCTGCCTCTTGAGAAACCTGTATGCAGGTCAGGAAGCAACAGTTAGAACTGGACATGGAACAACAGACTGGTTCCAAATAGGAAAAGGAGTTCGTCAAGGCTGTATATTGTCACCCTGCTTATTTAACTTATATGCAGAGTACATCATGAGAAACGCTGGGCTGGAAGAAACACAAACTGGAATCAATATTGCCGGGAGAAATATCAATAACCTCAGATATGCAGATGACACCACCCTTATGGCAGAAAGTGAAGAGGAACTAAAAAGCCTCTTGATGAAAGTGAAAGAGGAGAGTGAAAAAGTTGACTTAAAACCCAACATTCATAAAACTAAGATCATGGCATCTGGTCCCATCACTTCATGGCAAATAGATGGGGAAACAGTAGAAACAGTGTCAGACTTTATTTTTGGGGGCTCCAAAATCACTGCAGATGGTGATTGCAGCCATGAAATTAAAAGACGCTTACTGCTTGGAAGGAAAGTCATGACCAACCTAGATAGCATATTAAAAAGCAGAGACATTACTTTGCCAATAAAGGTCTGTATAGTCAAGGCTATGGTTTTCCCAGTGGTCATGTATGGATGTGAGAGTTGGACTGTGAAGGAAGCTGAGTGCCAAAGAATTGATGCTTTTGAACTGCAGTGTTGGAGAAGACTCTTGAGAGTCCCTTGGACTGCAAGGAGATCCAACCAGTCCATTCTAAAGGAGATCAGTCCTGGGTGTTCATTGGAAGGACTGATGCTAAAGGTGAAACTCCAATATGCCACCTCATGTGAAGAGTTGACTCATTGGAAAAGACCCTGATGCTAGGAGGGATTGGGGGCAGGAGAAGAAGGGGACGACAGAGGATGAGATGGCTGGATGGCATCACCAACTCTATGGACATGAGTTTGAGTGAACTCTGGGAGTTGGTGATGGACGGGGAGGCCTGGCGTGCTGCAATTCATGGGGTCACAAAGAGTCAGACATGACTGAGCGACTGAACTATTCCATAAAAATATTTTTTTCTGTAATAACGAAGATTAAACTCTTTACATATTTTAATTTTACTGAATCATATACTTCTTTCATTTTTTTCCTAGTTTAACTTTCATTATCCCATCTTTATCTGATGTTCCTCACACCTGATCCCTTGACAGGAGGCAGAGTAATGTCATAAAAGAACACAGACAAACCAAATTTTAATTCCAACCTTATTACTTCTCTACAATATTTTTTAAATTTTTACTGGAATATAGTTGCTTTCCAACGTTGTTAGTTTCTATTGTACAGCAAAGTGAATCAGCTAACTCTTTCGCAAGTTGGGCAAAAGACTCTTTTGCAATCCCATGGACTGTAGTCGGCCAGGCTCCTCTGACCATGGATTTTCCAGGCAAGAATACTGGAGTGGGTTGCCATTTCCTTCTCCAGGGGATCTTCCCAACCCAGGGATCAAGCCCGAGTCTCCTGCATTGGCAGGTGAATTTTTTACCACTGAGCCACCTGGAAGCCCCATTTTCCCATTTACACGGCAAAAAATTCCATGAGAAATTCATGTGTTTATCATTATGATAGGAACCTATCATCATGAAGATTCTCATCTTGAATGGTTTTATCCTTTATAAAAGTCTCAGCCAATTCCAAAGACCTAGAGAAATTGTTCTCAATGGAGCACATTTCAAAATCACTTTGGTGGACTCCTCTGGTGGTACAGTGCATAAGAATCTACCTTCCTATGCAGGAAACACAGGTTCAATCTCTGGTTCAGGAAGATTCCACAGGCAACGGGCAACTAAAGGCCATGCACCAAAACTACTTAGCTGATGCAGTGCCCACGCAGCCCGTGTGATGCACCTACTGAAGCCCATGAGTCTAGAGCTTGCGCTCCACAACAGAAGCCACCTCCATGAGCAGCTTATGCACCACAACAAAGAGTAGCCCCTGCTCACCGCAACCAGACAAAGCCTGCAAGCAGCAATGAAGACTCAGTGCAACCAAAAAAAAAAGTTAAAAGGACACGATGCCCTCCGTGTGAAAAAAGAAAAAGAAAAAAACTGTTTCACCAGAGATAAGGGGCAAGGTAGAAAAAAAAGAATGACAGTTTTTGACATAGTATAATAAAAAAAGTAAATTCAAACTTAGGTAAATAATACTATTACTGGGGGTTAAAGATTAACAAAATCCTTTCTTGTTCTGCATGAGAATTTGACCTCTGGTTAACTTTCCAGGTCTTTTCTCCTACAGCCCAGAAAACAAGTATGCCAAATGCACTGCTAGGCAACATACTTATGGAAAAAATAATTTCTGACTGGTAAACTACACCTGACTTGGGAAGGACTAACAATGAATTATAAATATCTGATGAAGAAACGCAGCTCTAGGCTTCCCTGAGTGGGGTATGGCATGTCCTTTGTGAGAAACCTGGACGGTGGCCCACAGAGCTGTAACAAGAGATACTCCTCCAAGGCATGAGCTTTCCAAGCTAGAGTGGCTCCTGTGAATCTTGTTGCCTTACACCTAAGCTATCACTTTTGGGTAGCCAAAGAAGACAGTTTCCACAGAGCTCTGCAGACTGCTGTAAGAACTTCTGCAGGGAGAAACACCCACTGCTGCTCTGCTCGTAAGCTATGTTCCTACCCCAGAGACTTCTGAGTAGACCAGTGCCAACTGCAGCCCAAGACACGAGTCCGAATGTTTACCTGAAGCTACAAAGACCCTTTGGTGAGTACTGTAACCACCTTAACTTTACGCTGTGGCTTAGACAGTACTGCCGCCATGCCACACTCAACATCTTTGGGCTGACTTCTTCATCAAAATATTACCCAATGATGTTTTTTCTAATGGGGGCGGGGAGAGAGAGGAGAAATCCAATCTAACCTCCCAGTGATCTTGTGTATCCAGAATAATATAAAATTCTTTCTGTGGTGGTAGTTTTTCCTGCATCAATATGAGCCATAATTCCAATATTACGAATTCTGTTTAAAAGGGAAGAAAAAAAAAAGACATGTATTATAAGGTGGACATTACTGAAACTGTAAAACCAAAATATCTATGCTGTGCAATTTTAAAAACTGGTTAGTATTTCAACATTTTATATAAAAGTGTAAAAATTAGAAAAATGGGTAATATATCACTCTCACAGTATTCTGACAAAACAGCTAAAGAGCTAACTACAATTCTGTGAATATCTTATATTTATTTCTATGAAAAGTGTACTGCTGCTACATTAAAAACTTCTAGCATTGAATTGAGACAACAGCTTTTTAAGAGACAAACCAACATCTATTTATAGTTAATTAGGTAGGGCAGGAAGTTATAAAAATTAGAGCACTCACTAAATGCTGAATTAAGCGTGTGAGAGACACCTGTAATATTTCATGGCAGCCTATGGAAAAGACAGTATCAATGATGAGACTTACTTAGCAATAGGAGGATTGATGATGGAATGAAGGGACTTGATATCATTTCCTATTAAACCTAATGGAAAGAGTGTTAAAATTGAACTGTTAAAGAAAAAGTCCTTAATTTATAAATTAAAGAAATTAAAAGAATTTTAAGCAAATAGTATAATACCAATTAAAGTAAAATTCAAACTAAATGTAACACTCATTTACCTAAAATTTATTTTCTTGCACTCTCTAAGAAAGCTTGATCTTGAACCAAAACAACAACAACAACAAAAAATGTACAAGGACTTTGCTGGTGGTCCAGTGGCTGGGACTCTGCACTCCTAGTGTAGGGGGCCCAGGTTCAACCCCTAGTCAGGGAACTGGATTTCACATGCCACAACCAAGAGATCGCATGCCATGACTAAGATCCAGCACAGCCAAATAAATAACTTAAAACCAAAAACAAAAACCACCACACACTCCTATAAACTGACACAGTCGAGGCTTGAAGAGCAAAAAGTGATACTCATATCATCTGACAACGGTTTTTGTACAACTTGGAACCTACCATGCCTCAGCAATTCCAAGGACATGATACCTTTAAAGACAGCCTAGGAGGTGTCACTGAATAGGAAAGCTATAATAATCTAATATTTATAGAAGGCCAAATAGTATTTCTGGAATAAAAAAGTCATGATGACTTACTCCACACTTACCATTTACTCTATTAATACTAAAGAAACAATGCAGTTACATTTATAAATTCAATCTACACCTTTCTGGTATTTAAACCAGTTCTCCCAAACTTCTATAATAAATTATGAAGACGTCTATTACATTTTGAAAACCTGATGGCAGTCTGAAGACTGGATGATAATCTGTACTGCTATGGATAAATTTGCATGGGCAAAACACAGAAACTCCTTACTCACCAATAAGGCAGGCCATTAAATTCACATGTCTTTACAAGTTACACAGCCAATTGGTATTTTTGCTCCAGTATTCTCACATGACAAAGATGGTAGTGCGAACTGCTACAGAATGAAGTTACAGGTGAACCTTGATCAACAGAGGTTTGAAGTGTGTAGGTCCACTTATCTGAGGATTTTTTTCAATAAATGCATGCCACAGTATTACAGCCTGCAGCTGGATGCATCCGCACACGTGGCACTGCAGATGCAGTGTGCTGAACCACCTGCTACACCTCTGAGCCAGCTACTCAAGCCACCCACCCTTCCCACTGCTCAGCTCATGAGGATGGACAGCACACGAGAAGTGTAAGTCGACTGATACTACCTCTGAGCATCTACCAGAATGCTTCAGTTCCTAATAATCTCAAAGAAATAGCCAAGAAGTAAGAGAGAGCCACTGTTTTAAAAATGGTTGGTGATTCCCAATAAGGGAGATGCTTGCAAATGAGAAAGAGAGAGACAGAGAAAAGGAGAAAGCAAGCAGTTTAAGAAAGATGAGAAGAATCTAACATCTGTACCTGGTAGGGAACTGTAATTTCTTCCAAGAAGCACATGTAGCTTTAATCTTTTTAGACTTGCTCTTATTTTAGAGGAACACATATTCTGGTGAGGAGAAAAAGAAACGTTAATTTTATTTTGGCATAACTTTTTACTATAGCTTTAACACCATGACTATGCTTTGAATCTTCATATAGTAGTCCCAGTTTATTAACTCCAACTCTTTTAAAAAGTGACAACACAAAATTATACAAGAAAAAAATAAGGCTAAAGTTAATACTGAACTGACCTTAGATGATGGCTCTTCTAGATCTGCAGCATTAACATCACAGGGATCTTACTTGAAAGATAAATTCTTGGGACCCATTCCACTCAAGAGAATCAAACTCTACAGGTAAGGTCAAATAATGCATCTTAACAAGCCCGCCATTCATCTGTAGACAGACATCTAGGTTGCTTCCATGTCCTAGCTATTATAAATAGTGCTTCAATGAACATTGGGGTACAGGTATCTCTTTCAATTCTGGTTTTCTCAGTACTGGTTTTGCCTAGTACTGAGATTGCTGGGTCATATGGCAGTTTTATTCCTAGTTTTTTAAGGAATCTCCATACTGTCTTCCACAGTGGCTGTATCTAATTACATTCCCACCAACATTGCAAGAGGGTTCCCTTTTCTCCACACTCTCTCCAGCAATTTTTGCTGGTAGACTTATTGATGATGGCCATTCTGGCCAGTGTGAGGTGATATCTCATTGTAGTTTTGATTTGCATTTCTTTAAAAATGAGTGACCTTGAGCATCTTTTCATGTGTTTATTAGCCATCTGTATGTCTTCTTTGGAGAAATGTCTGTTTAGGTTTTTTTTTTTTACCACTTTCTGACTGGGTTGTTTGTTTTTCTGGTATTACGTTGTATGAGCTGCTTGTATATTTTGGAAACTAATCCTTTGTCAGTTGTTTCATTTACTATTATTTTCTTCCATTCTGAGGCTTGTCAGCCCAATAACTAGGACATGGAAGCAACCTAGATATCCATCAACAGATGAATGGATAAAAAAGCTGTGGTACATATATACAATGGAATATCACTCAGTCATAAAAGGAACACATCTGAATCAGTTCTAATGATGTGGATGAACCTAGAGTCTATTATACAAAGTGAAGTCAGAAAAAGAAAAACAAATATTGTATATTAATGCATGTATACGGAATCTAGAAAGACAGTACTGATGAACCTATTCGCAGGGCAGCAATGGAGATGCAGACACAGAGAACAGACTCATGGACACGTGTGGGAGTAGGAAGGGGAGGGTGGGACAAATGGAGAAAATAACATGGAAACATAAACACTACCATACGTAAAACAGATAGCCAATGGGAATTTGCTGTATGACTCAGGGAATTCAAAGTGGGCTCTGTAACAACCTAGAGGGGTGGGATGGTGGGAGGGAGGTGCGAGAGAGAGGACATATGTATACCTATGGCTGATTCACACTCACATACGGCAGAAACCACACAATATTATAAAGCAATTAGCCTTCAATTAAAATTAAATAAAGCAAAAAAAAAAAAAAATACCAAGCTCTCCAGGTGACTCTGACAGCTAGAAAGCTTTTAAAATACATTCAGGAAACAGGGAAGGGAGGGGGAAAAAACTAACATTTTTAAAAGCTCCCAAGTATCTTCTTGTAATGTTCCCACATAGAGGTTGAATGTTCTCCATCAATTTATCCCTAGACCACTAGATTTAATGGCTGTCAATATATCTGGCATTGTTGCAGTTAGTATATGTAATGATTTTGGGCTGTCACAATCTGCCTTTCATGATGTCAAGGAATGCATACCTGTGATTTCTGTGTTATTTCTACTTAGTTACCAAGTTGCTGGCAACAAAACACTATCATTATAAGAAAATAGATTAAGAATAGAGAAGAGACTCAACTAATTAAATTTCTACTTCATAATGACCAGGGTAAGACGGTATCATCTATCAAAAGGTGTACATTCTGAAAGCATCAGAAATGGAAACACTGAAGAAAATCTGTGTAACTCCTTGGGCCACTAATGACCTCAAAATGGAATATAGTCTCAATATGCTGCACAGGTAATTTTAAAGTAGCAAAATTAATTTATAGACTAATGATAAGGCATGCTTCTTGTTGGCTACAGATTCTTCCATACTCCCCGTTAAGAAATTGCTGATATACTAGTATAAGAAATAAAAAATTTTTAAACTAGTATATGAAATACACTAGACCTTCAGGGAAGTCAAGTAACTGAGGTTGTCAAAGTACATTTAACTTTACAAAAAAACCTTACATTAAAGTAGTGCAAGCTGGATATTTTCTTCTGATTCACTGCAAATATCCTTAAATTGGACATCTTGGCCCTCTAAACTTATTCTCTGAAAAAGAAATAACAGAATTGCAAAACTAAGCTTATGTATTACATATAAGACATACATAATGTAAATGCAGTATATTAAGTAAAAATGTACTACTGTTAAAAAGTACAAACAATACTTTTAGCTATCAAAAAGTCAATGCATAATTCAGAAAATGAAAACTCAAACTAAACATGAGAAACATGGATCTCAAGTCCCTTATTTTTTCAGCATCCTTTAACTCTTCAAGAAAGATGTGAAGATACTGCAGAAAAAGACATATTGAAATTACAAAAATACACCAAGCAAAAAAGCATTTTTATGTTTTAAAAAAACAGAATTAAGTACAGAAAGGTAAGCATCTACATGTTAAGTTGGTAATTTCTCACTGACAGTATAATTTTTTGGTTTATCTGTATATTCTGATTTTTCAACCAGAAATATATAGAAGCAAGTCCTCTTCTATGATCATGGAAAGTTAGCATCTGTAGTTTAAAAAACATATACTAAATATTCACCATGCATCAGGTACACTCTCAAAGCAATGAGAAAAATGCACAGAAGCATATGAGATAAGGGGGGTGGGCACCAAGCAACCAAACAGATAAGGTTAAATTCCATCGGGTACCTGTTATGGAAGAAGTCACGTCAAAACTCGTTATCCTTTCTAATCTTCTCCCTTCTGTTTCTTAAGACAGAAACATTCACTACCCTTAGTTAGGAAGCTGCCAGTCCTTTTGATTTTATTTCCCAAATATATTCCCTCTTCATTTCCAATACTAAAGTTCAGAATATTTGCAAAACAACATATGTTAATCTATTCTGAAATAGAACAATTTCAGAATTCTACCATAACACAATACAGAAGCTCACCAATATGGCTTGATCCCACATTGCAACCTTTAAGAAACTATCACCTGTCAAAACCTGGTATATAAGTTGATCCACAATTTTCTGAAAAGACTTATTAAAATACTCCTCCTTTGCCCAACCACATATATGTATTCTGCTAGATTTTCTTCAGACACTTCAACCAAAAAAAATTTAAAAATACATACACATATATATATATATATAGAAGGAAAATGTGTATATATATCTATCTATCGGGATATATATATACACACATACATATATCTACATATACATATATATCGGGAAGATCCCCTGGAGGAGGGTATGGCAACCCACTCAGTATTCTTGCCTGGAGAATCTCTTGGACAGAGGAGCCTGGCGGGTGACAGTCCATATGGTTGCACAGAGTCAGCTTAGCACAATACACAGTAGTGGCAGCACAGTGTATAGTAACATAACTAACAGTAGTAGCACAATCATAGTAACATAACAAACAGAGAAGCAGATGTAAGCTGTTTCCTGTTAAGCCAGACATTTAAGACTTGTAAAATTATAAAACAATATAAAACACCCTTCAAACTAAATCATTTTTGTTTTTGAAAATAGGTATTTGCATTATAGTATATTAATGACATTAATATCTAACGGATTTATTATTTTAATGAATTATTAAAAGATTTTAAAGTTTTGCTTTCATTTCTAATATCTGAGTATCAATTATAACCCATGTAAACAAAACTGTTCTTGAGTTCTGATTCATTTTTAAGAGCAAAAGGTTCCTATAGACCAAAAGTTTTTAACTTATTCCACCACTGTGTTTCCCAAAGTAAATGCCCATGATTATTATTTTAGGTTACAGAGGAAAAAAAAATGTACTAAACAAATGTTAGAAACAATAGCAACAAAATCTATGATTTTGTGCGTGCACACGTGCTCCTTTGTGTCCAGCTCTTTGTTGCAACCTTATGGACTGAGCCCGCCAGGCTCCTCTGTCCATGGGATTCTCCAGGCAATGGGCTGCCATACCCTCCTCCAGGGGATCTTCCTGACTCAGGGATCAAACCTGAGTCTCCTGTGTTCTCCTGCACTGCAGGTGTTTTCTTTACCGCTGGGCCACCTGGGATTTTGTAGTATTGCTTTCATGAAATCATTTATGTAAAAATGTCAATTTAAGGAAAAATATTAAGTAATTAATAGCTCAGGTGACATTCAGTTGTCAGACTTAAAAAGGTAGTACTCAGATCACTTAAGTGGAAAATACTGCTTGAATCTATCATCTTGTCAATTTCCTACTTAAAAACCTGTAAAGTCTTTTAATATGACAAATTTGCCCCTAACTACCTTCACAGCCTTGTACTCTCCTACTCCTACTCTATTCCAGGAGCTCTAGCCAAAATTCCTCTGAAACACCCTGCTCTGACACCTTCACACCTTTGCGTGTAATGGTGCCGCTGTCTGAAAGCAGTCCTCAAATCCCCAAAGCCACACACCTGGCAAATTTCTATTCAACCTTTAAGCCTCAGCTTGGAAGCCTTTCCTAATCTCCTACGAAGTTTTCATACCACCTCCTCTCTGTTTTCATAATACTTGGAACTTATATTTACGCTTGACAAACACGGTATTTACGAGTCATCTCCACTACCGACCCCAAAGGAGGGATCTTCTATCAGCAGCCTAGCACCATGCCTCAAACATATTTTTGACCTACGAAGTCATTTAGGGCCTGCCCCTGAAATTCTTCTTCCTCTTGGCTCAATGATTTTCAATGAAAATGGTTTCCTACTAGTACTATCAGATGATTCTTTATACAAGGTCCAGACCTCCTCAGGTTCAGACAACACATAAGCACAACTGAGGCACCTTCCTTGGCGATCCAGTGTTTTTTAACACTCCGCACTTCCAATACAGGGGGTGCAGGCTCAATCCCTCACCAGAAACTAAGATCCCACAGGACAACCAGGGAGTGGCCAGAAAGTAAAAAAAAACAAACAAAAATGTAATTGAGCAAAGCCCTATGGGGCCTTCCAGAACAGAGGCCCCTCCCATGTCCTCCACTTGCCTGTTGTCGGTAGAAAAACTTTATCCTCTAGGTCTTCCCCAAGTTCCAAAAACTAATTTAATAAGAGAAGTGAGAAACTGCAGAAATAAAACAGCGAAATGATAAAATAATAAGTTCACCCATTCTGAACCATGTTCTTTGAATTGTTTTGCAGATACTGAAACCTCCACCAGGTGGAAGTTAACAATATGATGCGGACAAGCAGGTAGACTCCAAATGATTGGAATAACTATCCATGAGCCGATCACACACCCACAATCCCCCTCCCTCTCCGTATCTTTAAAACCTTTCCTTGAAAGCGTTTGGACAGTTGAGGACTTTTAAGCACTAGCTACCGAGGCTCCTTGCTCGTGTGTCTTAGTCCTCAGTCGTGTCCGACGTTTTGTGACCCCATGGACTGTAGCATGCTAGGCACCTCTGTCCATGAAACTCTCCAGGCAAGAATACTGGAGTGGGTAGCCATTCCCTTCTCCAGGGGGTCAAACTTGAGTCTCCTGCATTACAGACAAATTCTTTACCATCTGAGCCACCAGGGAAGCCTTGCTTGGTACCCTGCAGTAAACACCGCACTTTCCTTCACAACCTGCTGTCAGTAGATGGACTTTATTGTGCTCATGCAAGTAGACCCAAGCTTGTTTTGGTAACATAAGTACTCACTAAAAGGTGTGACACCTTATGTTATGAAAAGGGAAAGTAACGAGGGGAAAAAGCTAAATATCCGTTCTACATGATCAACAAGTTACACAATCTATAAACAAAAGAATTTATAGACTATTTAAACTAAAAAAAATCAGTGGACTATCATGTCTATAAGGCTTAATACACAAAAACAGGAATCATGGGACACTAAAATACAATCACAAAATACATTAGTATGCAAGCATAAATGAAGATGTTGTTCCTGAGGATGAAGTAATGTATTAATAGGAAAAGAGATTCTAAAGCATCAAGTTAAAATAGTCTGTTTACATATGGGATTTGTTACCATACTTAGTAATTTTTCCTGAATCAGAAACTTCAATTCAGATTTGTGTCATATTCAATATTCTCAGAAAAGTATCAACTATGAATCAGGTCAATATGTTCATCACTGATTAATGTCAATCCCTACTGTCATTTTTGCTTTTTTTCTTTTTATATTGAATAGAGCACCTCAAGCTATCTAAACACTCATTTTTACCACAGGATTTACGTCACAAGTTCTAAGACGAGCTATTTATCTAAACTTTTAAAATTCGTCTAGCATTTAACTTAACTGAAGAAAAAAGCTTGGGAAAAAAAAAAGCTTGCTAGAAAAAAATGCTCAGTAATTAAAGATACTCTTAAAGGTCAACTGGAAAAGTACCTTCCAATTCCTTGTTCTTCTAACATTTAGTGAAGCAACACAGGAACTGGTTATTGGAAACATGACAATGGGTAACACATGATCCCCAGCCTCAGGAAAATTGTGACCTTTAACAACCCTGTATATCAAAACAACAAACATTTCATTCATAACATCTTTTGCACGGCTTTTACTACCGTACCTGTTTCTCCTCTTGAACAAATCAATTTACAAAGCAGCTCTCACATCCTCCTGGCTTATTCTTCTAATCTTATCTATACCAATAAACACTATCAAAGTATCGTACAGATCAGGGGAATACATTGTCAAGCTTCTGACAGCCAAAATGCAAAGAGTGGCTATCTAGTATATACTTTTGGGATATGCACCAAAGTAGTGATGATACCCTTCTTGGCTACTGCCAGTTAGATAGAAAGAAATTTTTTAAAGAGAGCTTTTTGTTAACATTGATTAGTTTAGGTCATTTCTATCCCACAATCCCAGGTGAAAGTAAAAACAAATGATAAACAATGTAGCAACAACATTGCCTCTTTTTCACATAAATCAAAAGGTGACTACTGCTTAACCTCTAAAATATTTTCTATTTCTGATTCAGAAGGGAAAAGAGCATATGGCTTTGAGAAAAAAAAAAAAAAAAAGCCATGAGTTCGTAATTTAAACAAACCTATTAAAAACTTCCATGAACTGGCAGGAAGCAAAAGAAACCAACACACAAAAGTTCATACTGTATGATGACAATCATGTCAATTTAAAACAGACAAAACTAATCCGTTCTGTTCAAGTCAGGATTGTAGGTACTCTTAGAAGTGAAAAAGGCATGAGGGCGGCTTCTCATATGCAGGTCATTTCTTGATTTGGGTGCTGCTTATATGGGTATATTCAGGTTTTGAAGAATTCACTAAGAACGTTCATCTACAGTACACATTTGTCTTCATGTCACAGTTATTACACGCCAATAAAGTCTTTTAAAATAAACTTTTTAAAATACTTTTTAAAATAAACTTTTAATTATACTAGAAATGTCAAGTGGGCCTTTCACTTGTAGTGAGAAAAAGCCAACTGGACTTTAGTCAGAGGACTTGCCTGAGTTCCAAGTCTTCTATGATCTTTAATGACTAACTTCAAATCTCTGAGCCTGTCTTTTCATCTATCACATCACATGATCCACATGAGAATTCAATTCAATTAACAAGAATTTATTGTCTACCACTGTCTTCTAAGGAATGGGGTTAAAAGTAGTGAGCAAAAAAACAGCAATCCCCGCTTCATGCTGTCTCTATCCTAATCAGTGACTACAAATAAGAAAGAAAAGGAATAAAACACACAGCATCTCCTATGGTGACAGGTGCTTACAGCAAACAATTAAGCAGGAAAGGGGAACTGAGGCAGCACTAACTGTAAGTAAGGAGCTCCTACGCTGTGCTGTGCTTAGTCGCTCAGTGGTGTCTGACTCTTTGCAACTCCATGGACTGTAGTCCGCCAGGCTCCTCTGTCCATGGGGATTCTCCAGGTAAGAATACTGGAGCGGGTTGCCATACCCTCCTCTAGGGGATCTTCCCAACCCAGGGACCGAAGCCAGGTCTCCCGCATTGCAGGCGGATTTTTTACCGACTGAGCCACCAGGGAAGCCCAACAATAACGTAGTGTGTAGACTACTCTTTCTCTAGGGGATTTTCCCGACCCAGTAATACAACTGGGATCTCCTGCATTGCAGGCGGATTCTTTACCAGCTGAACTACCAGGGAAGGCCAAGGAGCTCACGGAAGGCCTCAATGTAACAGTGACCTGAATCAGGTGGGGAAGACAATACCAGGGGTAAATGTATCCCACGAAGTCTACGTAATTTACTGCACTTGAAAATATACAAATGCTAATCAGAATGAGTTCGGATTCTAAAGAAAATAAGTCACATTAGAAGATGAAGGCTTAAAAAAACTGCCTCAAATCCATGCTCTGAGACTTTGGAAGACGAATAACTGAATGACTTTCCAGACGTAATTAAAGAAACTTCAGAGACCATGCTTTACAACGTAAAACGGGCACTTTCTTTGGAACCACTAGAGAACGACGAAATGCAAATTCACACCGCCCTGTGCACCAAAAGGCCTCACGAATTTCAAAAATTAGACAGGACGCTGTCTTTCTTTTCTGACAGTCGTTGCTGTTGCTGCTGCTAAGTCGCTTCAGTCGTGTCCGACTCTGTGCGACCCCATAGACGGTAGCCCACTAGGCTCCCCCGTCCCTGGGATTCTCCAGGCAAGAACACTGGAGTGGGTTGCCATTTCCTTCTCCAGTGCATGAAAGTGAGAAGTGAAAGTGAAGTCGCTCAGTCGTGTCCGACTCTAGCGACCCCATGGACTGCAGCCCACCAGGCTCCTCCGTCCATGGGATTTTCCAGGCAAGAGTACTGGAGTGGGGTGCCATTGAGGCCCAGTAATTTTACTTTCCCTCTACAGTAAGTTTTCATGCCTCCGCATCCTTCTCAGTCGTGCACACATTACACACGGAGACAGGAACAAAGACCAGTCGCTCTCGCCAGAGGGAGAGAAAGGCCCACACCTGGGCGAACACCGAGGTGAGGGGGCGGGAGATTGCGGTCCTCGTGTCTGCCTGGCTATAGCATCCTGGAAGGCCTCCAGTGAACTGCGTGGTCCAAGGCACGAGGGAGCCGCACGGCGCGGCCCGGTACCTACCCGGCACTCGGTCGCATCTGGAGGCCGTCTTTTTCCCGCCCGGCTGGTGAGAGCCGAGGTGCCGGCCGCAACCAAGGATGCAAAGGTCTTACGGTCTGTCTCCGAGGGCGCCCTACCGGTGAGCTGAACCTAAGTTTGTTTCTCTTTGCCTCAGTCGGCGCCGCATTCGCCACTTCCGGCAGCGCCCCACTCAAAGGCTGCCGGCTAGCAACTTCCGCCCTCTTAGCTGAAAGTGGAGAAAGGAAGCTCGGAACGGTTGCGTCGCGGATTTTCTGGAGCACGTCGTTAGAATAGACCCTTTCCTGTCGCGGGTGGTGCGGAGTTCGCTCGTTGGTCTCTGAGAGCCGAAAATTGAGAGCTTCTTCGCGCCGCGGAGACTGCACCCGGCGGCTCGGCAGCCGTCACCATGGTGAGGAGGTCACCTCGGGAGCTCGGGACCTAGGGCGTCGGAGGTGGCGGGGCCTGGGGTCCCATGGGCGCCTGGGCTGGCGGTGAGGGAGGATAGGCGGAAGTAAGGTGCTGCTGAGGGAATGAGGGTGGACTCCGTGGGGTGCGCTCTTGCTCAGTCGTGTCCGACTCTTTGCGACCCCCTGGACTGCAGCACGCTAGGCTTTCCTGTCCTTCACCAACTCCCGGAGCTTGGTCAAACTCCTTTCCCTTGAGTCGGCGATGCCATCCAACCGTCTCGTCCTCTGTCGCTCTCTTCTCCTGCCTTCAGTTTGTCTCAGCATCAGGGTCTTTTCTAATGAGTCAGTTTTTCGCATCAGGTGGCCAAAGTATTGGAGTTTCAGCTTCAGCATCAGTCCTTCCAATGATTATTCAGGAGTGATCTCCTTTAGGATGGACTGGTTGGATCTCCTTGTTGTCCAAGAGACTCTCAAGAGTCTTCTCCAACACCACAGTTCAAAAGCATTAATTCTTCGGCGCTTAGCCTTCTTTATGGTCCAACTTTCACATCCATAGTCTGGAGTCAAAATAACCTCACTTTTGGTCGATGGAGTGGATTATTTGCCTGAGCACAGGCTTTTGGAGTCAGACAGGTTTCACTCTGCTGAATTCCTGACTTCACTTAAAGTTGTGTGGCCATCAGTTCCAGATCCTAGTGATAACTGTACACTAGTCTTTAATCCCACATCAGTCCTCATCTCAGCTGAGGAAACTGAAGGTATGCCCTGCTGAGGGCCAAGCAGCTGGACGTACAGCCCAGATCTGACTGCCAGATCTTTTGTCTTTCTACTACGAGCCTAATCTGTGTTTCTGTGCGAGGTGGCAAATCCACATACCCTTTTCACGGTTGCTGCCAAGTTTATGTGATAGCAATTGAAAACACCACACAATACAAAGTAACTTGTTGATTGTTACACTTAGAATTATTTTCCGTGTTGTTGGAGTTGGCCTCACACCATTGTTTTATTTTTGTAATCTTAAAATACAAATAGACTGGGTCCGTACGTTTATAAATAAAACTGGCATATAAAATAAAACAGGCGCTTAAGAAGCAAAAGAGGACCCCATACATTGCTAATGAAACGAAAAATAGTACAGCCGCCTTGAAAACAGTTTGGCATATGTCAGAACAAAGACGTCTGGGTACACGTTTATTCAATGAAAACTGGAAACAAGCTAAATATTCGTCAACTGGTAAATGAGTAAACAAACGGTGGTAAAAATAAAATGACTACTTGTCAAATTGAAGTATGGATTCATGCAGCAATGTAGGGGAATCTCAAAAGCCTTATGCTAAGTGAAAGAAGCTGGATGCAAAGGGTTGCATTCTGCAGATTCCATTTACTTTCATTCTGGGAAAGGCAAAACTAGAACAACAGATGCCAGGTTGGAGGTGGAAAAAGATGATTTACTTCAAAGCGACACACAGCTTTCTGGGGTGTTGGAAATATTCTTATTTTGACTGTGGTTACAGAGCTGTATAGCTTGTGAAAACTTACAACTCTAAACCTACATGTACATATCTTTATATGTGTGTAAATTATTCTTTAATAAAACTGGATAAATTTTAAATTTTTTAAATAAGTATGAATGATGATTATATTGAAAACCCAGATATGGATGTTCAGAAAGAGCGATTCTAGAATCAGATCGTCTCTTTTGTGGTCCAGTGGATTTTGGACAGTTCTCTTCAATGAACTTTCACTGAGTTTATTACAGAAGTAAATCCTGACACCTCATATCATCCAGGATTAAAATTTATTTAACTTACATCACATGATTAGGCTTAATAGTGCGAGAGTTATTTAATCAAGTGAGCAGTGGATGATATACAATGATCTATACTTCACATGCTGCTCACAAGAAAGTATTTTAGAATAATTCTGTCAGTTTTTTTTTTTTTTTTAAACACTTCTTGCATTGTTATAGCCACAAAATGAATATATTGAGTTACACCGTAAGCGCTATGGATATCGTTTGGATTACCATGAGAAAAAGAGAAAGAAGGAAGGTCGAGAGGCTCATGAACGTTCAAAGAAGGCAAAAAAGATGATTGGTCTGAAAGCTAAGCTCTACCATAAACAGCGCCATGCTGAGAAAATACAAATGAAAAAGACGTAAGTACCATTTGTTTGTTGTACCAAGTTAAATGTCTTTTGAGTATTAGTTGTTAAAACTGATAATCTTGAGTCTTTCTCATTCTTGGTAGTATTAAGATGCATGAAAAGAGAAACACCAAACAGAAGAATGATGAAAAGACTCCACAAGGAGCAGTACCTGCATATCTACTGGACCGAGAGGGACAGTCTCGAGCTAAAGTACTTTCCAATATGATTAAACAGAAACGAAAAGAGAAAGCGGTAAGCAGTAAAAAACTGGTCTTTATTTTTGTTGTTGTTGTTCAGGAGAATTACTTAAATTCATATTTGAGGTTCTTAGTTTCTTCAGTTAAATGGAAAAATAAAGTCCAACTGTTACCATTATTTAGATGTTGAAGTCTTTCATATAAAATGTTTTAGTAATAAAAAAGGTTTGTTTTCTTACCATGAGAACATTCAGCAGGATTTAATTTTTTTTTTAAGAATGTCATGCATCTTTAGTTTTTAAAAATTATTTAAGGTAATTCCCTGCCGATCCAGTGGTTAGGACTCTGCACTTCCCCTGCAAGGGGCACAAGTTCAGTCCCTGGTCAGGGAACTAAGATCCCGCACATCATGGGCAGAAAAAAGAAATTATTTAAAACAGCTTCTTATACTTGACAGCTCCTAATGTGGTGGTGTTATAGAGAGGGATACAACTGCTTCTTGTTTTTGTTGCTTTGCAGTGCCAAAACTGGTTAAAAAGTAGAGTAGTGGAAAGCATCCTAAGTGATTTAACTCAGATAAAAATTCAGAAATTAAAAAGAAAAAAAAAAAAAAAACTTCTGGCTTGTCTTTAGTGTCAGATTCGGCTAAATTTTGCTAAAAGCCGAGGGAAAGACATAGATACTATTTTTAAACACCTGTGGATAGAGTGACAAATGTAGGTAGCAGCAGAATATGCAGTATCTGTATTTAAAGAACGGACAGTCTCCAGATTTGATCTGTAAAATCTTACTGCTTTTTTTGGTATGTATCAAAATTGGAACCGTAGAACTTCACCAAATTTTAGAGACTATCTACTTAACCTCTCTTCATTTTACAGATGAGACTGGAGTCCAGGAGTTTTGTGAATCAGTTTTCACAGGCACTTATTTATGAAATGCTATAGGGTTTGTCCTTCATAAATAGGCCCAGAATTCTTTCTGCTGCCTTGCGCTGCTTCCATTCCCCCGCCCCCGACAGAATCTACATTCTAAGGAGGTACAAAATATGGAGTGATGATTTTGTCTTACTAATAATATTATCTAAAAATCCATTCAGGGTAGAAATAGGGAGATAAGAGATGGAGACAGTCTTCCAGTTTTACAGTATGAACTATTTAGCAGTAAACTTAACTAGTTCCAATTAACTTTAGGCTTCTTGAGGACACAGTGTAGGTCTCTAGAAAAATATCGTTGCTTAAGCAAAAAAAGTGAATCTACAACTTTGTACAGCTAAAAAATACTGGACGTTTTATTCTCATTCTCTTTTACTAATATAAATTTTAATTGTGATCTGTTTTAGGGAAAATGGGAGGTCCCTCTGCCTAAAGTTCGTGCCCAGGGAGAAACAGAAGTATTAAAAGTTATTCGAACAGGAAAGAGAAAGAAGAAAGCCTGGAAGAGGATGGTTACTAAAGTCTGTTTTGTTGGAGATGGCTTTACTCGAAAACCACCTAAATATGAAAGATTCATTAGGCCAATGGTAAGACCCTGTTAAGAGTGCAGTGGCTTAAAGATCGGTTCCTATGGTAAACCAGATAATTTCCTAAAATTCCTAAAACTGGTATAACAAAAAAAACATATTGAAAGATGTTTTTAAGCTGATGATAGGTATTGTTTAGCACTTTCCCACTACTGTCAAGAATCTTTGGCTTCGTAGGAGATTTGAAATGAAAAAGAATTCTCATTACAAAGGTTGTCAGTGAATCTGGACTTGTAAACATGACAGAGACTTCCCTGAAGTTCCAGTGGTTAAGACTTAGTGCTTGCAGTGCAGGGGACACAGGTTTGATTCCTGGTTGGGGAACTGAAATCCCACAAGCTACATGGTGTGGGGAAAAAAAAAAAAATTAGAATCTTCATTACCACACAGTCATTTTACTCATTCATCAAATGATCTACTATATGCCCGACACTTGTCTTTGAGAACAGTTAGAAAATTGGAGGATTGTTTTTTCAAGAGTCAATTCCAGTTTAGTAAGAGAAGTATCAGTGCCTTTGAAAGTATTTACTTAATATGTAGTCATTGACAAAAGAGAGTATTAAAATGGGCCTTCAGTTTCTGTTGACAGCAGTAATGGCCAAACTCAATCTCCTTCTCTCCTCCCCTAATATATTTTTGCAGAATGCCTTTAAACAGAACGAATTCATCTCCCAACTAGACACCAGCCTGCTTAGAAAAACAAAGAATCAGAGGGAAAAGTTGGCAGTATTACTCTAGCTCTCAACCTGAAATCATTTTCAATGAAATAAAATGTTGCCTAACAGCCAGCTTCTATAAAGTTCTATTGGAACATAGCCATGCCCATTTATTACATATTGTCTACGGCTCTAGGTGACTCTGGTCTCTGTAACAGAAACTTCTCTGGGCTGTCTGCTGACCAGTATTAACCATCAATGCAGAGAACTGACAGTCTTTTTCACCAAGGAAGGTGGCTGAGGTATCCTCACACTATTTAGCCTGGGAACAAGTTATTTAACCTGCTGGTCCTTGTTTTATCTTTTTTAAGTAGCTGGAGTTGTTAAGGCTGTCGTGCTGAAATGCACAGTCTGTGAGCTCTGGCACAGTGCCTGGCATGTCTCAGGCCCTCAGGAAGTATATACAGCTGGACAGCTGTTCCGTGGTGAAAACTTTTTAGGAGTATGTGTTTGAGTTTTTCCTCACATATTTTTCTGTAACTATCAGATAAGTTGTCTATAGAATTAATTATATTTTCTCTGATGCCTTAAGATGAGATAATATTCAATCCTTTTTGGAGTGGGGTGGGGAGACAATTGGAAAAGATAAGCAAAAAGAATCAATATTCATCATTAACATCTTTAACTTGTGTTTGGCTTACTAGGGATTACGTTTCAAGAAGGCTCATGTAACACATCCTGAACTGAAAGCCACCTTTTGCTTGCCAATACTTGGTGTAAAGAAGAATCCCTCATCCCCACTATATACAACTTTGGGCGTTATTACCAAAGGAACCGTCATTGAGGTGAACGTGAGCGAGTTGGGCCTTGTAACACAAGGAGGCAAAGTCATCTGGGGTAAGTCCAATTTGAATATGGGGTTCTTGGTGTTATAATCCTAAAATAGACATTTTTAAGTTGACATGAAATATGCAGCAGATTTTAGTGCAGTTAAACTTGATGTGAATAATACTTAGAAAATGTGAATGTTCTTAATTTACTGGTTTCGGTTACATAAACTACATTGCTAGATATTTTTGGTTGCTTTTTGTTTAAAAAGGTATTATTAGAAAAGATGGTAAGTTACAATTGAAAAATACTGGAAGAAAATAAACTAACCACAAACGGGAAGGGAGGCATACATCAAATATATAGCTACACTACTTAAGTGACAATTACAAATTAAAATATGTCATATGTAACAATTTTAAATTCTTTTTTTCTTCATTTTCTTAGTTTTCTGCTTTCAGTACCCAGGTATTTCTAAACTTTAATGTTCTTTGAAAGGGAAGAATACAGTGTATAGCTTATTGATTCAATCTTCATGAGTCATTGGCATATACTTCATGTTGACTAGAATTTAAAGTAAGTTAATAAAACTAAGCATTTTTTGGCTACTGGTTAGCCACAGTATTATGCTGAGAAGGTATTTTTATTTAGTTCTTTTTCAGTAGTTTTTACCCAAAATTAACATTGAAGTTTTAACAAATGCTTTTTTTGGCATCTGTGAAGGTGATCATACTTTTCCCTCTGAAATATTTATGGAATTAAACTGATGTATTAATAGTCTTCCTAGTAATAAACCATAATGTATTTCTAGAATGTACCTTCCTTGGTCATGATGCATTGTTCTTTTAATATTCAAATGATTGAGGTTTTTAAAGTTTAATTTAGGATTATCTTTTCTGTGATTTTAAGTAAGATACTTTTATTTTCTATGTTATCTTAGTTGGGTTTTTGTGTCTGTATAATGCTAGGTCAAAGGAAAGAACCAAGATAGTTTACTTTTTCTATGGTTTAGAGAAATTTTTTTGAACACTAAAAGGTTCACTTCTCCTGCAGGTTTTCTAATGGATTTGCAAAAGTGCATTATTTCCTACCTTGCTCCTGGTACAGACCAGGTGCCAGTAACCTGCAGCCTGCAGGGCTGCCGCTGGTATTGGAATACAAAACCAAAATAGGTTGTTAAGTTGATTTGAAACTTAGTTAATAATATTTGATACTTTTTCCAGTAAGAATTGTGTGGAAAAGCAGTGCTCAGGTCAACCCACAAAGGCATGTTAAGTGATTTCGTTTTATAAAATCTCATGTAATACCACAGTTGTTCACTTTTTTTCTTTCTTAAAAGTGATGATTGTAAATATTTTAAGCAAAGATCGTATGTATTCTTTTTTATTAGCTAACATCCCTCACTGTTCTGTTTTGTTTCTCTTAGGAAAATATGCCCAGGTTACCAATAATCCTGAAAATGATGGATGCATAAATGCAGTCTTACTGGTTTGACAGCAGTTACATGCAAATAACTCCTTATAATTACTGAAGACTACACACCAATTGGGAAACCGTTACTCTGATATTTCTGAATACTACCAACCAACCTTACATGTTGTCTTCAGTCGAAGAAAACTATTTATTCTACTGTTTTAAAAAAGAAAAAAGCCAACATTAAAATGATCTAGTTTTACAAACTGGTCTTTTGCATCTGTTTAGCGTTTAAATGTTCATAAAAATCAATTGATTAAAAAATATTATAGAAATATCTTACTTCAACAGTATTTGCATTAATGAGTGGTACTATGCAGTGCAGACCTGTCATTTAAAAAAAGGAAAAGCCAGTATAGCTGAAAATACCTTTTATCATAAAGGTTAGTGCACATTTAAATGTGAAGAATAGGCCAAGCAACTTTGTCATGTCTAAGACCTTACCTTAGGTCTTCTCCTCACTGTAGATTATTAATCCAAAGACATGCAGCATTAACACATTTTAATGAAAATACTTTAAAAGTGTACGAGAGATGGCACATTACACTATAAAGTTCAAAAGAATGATAGTAAGTCAGAGAATTAGTATCTTAAACATTTTTCCCTTCTCATTCATCATATATAATACCGTATACTTGGAACTAAATTTTCTACTCAAGACGCATAAAAAAAATAAACCAAAATGTTTATACTTTTAGCATTGTCTATATTCTAAACTTAGGGTCAGTTCAATTCAGTTCAGTCGCTCAGTCGTGTCTGAGTTGGTGTCCATCACCAACTCCTGGAGTTCACTCAAACTCAACGTCCATCGAGTCGGTGATGCCATCCAGCCATCTCATCCTCTGTCGTCCCCTTTTCTTCCTGCCCCCAATCGCTCCCAGCATCAGTCTTTTCCAATGAGTCAACTCTTCGCATGAGGTGGCCAAAGTACTAGAGTTTCTTAGGGTAGCATATTTATATTTTTAGAATGGTAAAAATTAAGTAATTCCAGATAAAATAGTTTTAAAAAGACTGCACTAATGCCCTTAAAAGGAAATAAATATATTTGCAGTTACTTAGATAATATTAAGAAGGTCATGTTTTAGTCAAAAGCACATCTGTGATCTGAGTATGTTTGTGACTGAGCTTTAGTGTGTTTATATATTGTATTAATTTATAATCACATTAATTTTTTTCAATTCTGTTTATTTTTTTTAAAGTCTGTCTTGAAAGTACAACCATTGTGATTAATTGTGGCTTTAACAAAATCAGTGTAAACAAATCCAGTATCTAAACACATCTTCACCAATGAAATTAGGGAAAAGGGAAGGTATTTCAAAACATAGACAATCACAAAATATAGGTTTAATTACTACTGTTAAAATTGGAAAAAAAAAAAAAAAACTACCAAGAAAACAAACATAAGTACTTGAGTAAGTCTTGCTATTCCAAAGAATGTAACATCTTTCCTAAGTTCTATAAGCAGTAGGTAGAAGTTCTGGAACACACAAACACTTAGGAAAAGAAAGGCTAGTTCCTTGGGAATGACTATCCAGTATGATACAATTACTTCAGGATAACATAAGAGGAACCTACCTTACAATCAGATTTTAACAAATGATTTTGCCACTAATAGAAATGGGGAACGAGTGAATGACAAGTTTTGCAGGGTGAAACAAAATAGACTAAAGGTAAGCACTGGATACAGAGCTGAGGTTTGCTTATTTTTCACAACCAAAAATAAGCAAGTTAACGATCTTGTACAAATAAAGCTTGATACTAAGTATGTAAAGAGAAGCATAAACATTACTAACTAGCCACACCCATGGAAGGCTGGGTTAACACCTTAAACACAGTACCGCCACTAGTGGGCAAACAAGGCAGAATGTCTAAAATACTGTTACACAGATGAGTCATGTTAGTATAAATTCTTTATTTACATTAAGATCTGTCTCAGTTTGCTGGTGTGACCAAACCTTAGAAGGTAATCCCTAAGGGTAAAGCAGAATGTAAGAGCAGATATTCAGGTACCAGATAAACGCTCAACTTGATGCAATCATAAACCTTCAAAATATTTTTCTAAAGTCACTGAAACCATTTTAGGTGGTGTTCTGGTGGTCAGTTAAAAGTGAACCATTAATCACTAGTAGTTTTTATCCTTGCCATAATTCTCTGCACTGAGTGGAAACACCATGAATATAGACACATTTTAAGTAGTAGAAGATTGACATTCTGTCATGCTATTTTTGATTTTATAAAAAAATCATAATAGACCCTCTCTCTCAAAAGTTGTAGAGGAACTTTATAATAAATTCTTAAATATATTTCTGTGATGTCTAGCAATAAACTTGAAAGTAGGACTAAAATGTTGCTAATAACTGTCTGCTTTATATTACACAAGGAAATATATATGTATTTACACAAACTGCAGTGAACTCCCTTCTCCACACATAAGACTTCTAAACAGAAAAAAGCAGTTCACAAAGAACTCTAAGAATGTGACTGGACACTCAACTACCTGGTTGAAATCAGATTTCAGTCCTCTGTAATTCTGTTTTTCTAATGCCTTTTGCAAAAACTACAAGTAATCTGATTAAGTTTTATTTAGAGTCCTAACTGAGGATAAATTTTGTTATAAATTCTACACTTACTCACTGAGCATAGAACTCATTGTTACTGAACATGAAAGTTAGGTTTTCTCCCTGTGAGTTAGATTTTTTCCATGTGACTTAACTTTTTTCCCTCTGCTATCTATAAACTCCAAAATACCATTTTCTGTCAGAGATAATATGTGACAGAATTTTTCTTGTGTGAACAAAAATTCTGAAACTTGATTAAAATGCGCTTATGGTTTAAGAATAAACCAAACAAGTTTAAGTATAAATTTATACAGCGAGTCCTTAGTGATCACATATGAATATCCATTTCTTTTCTGTAAACTCAGCAACTATATTCACACATCAAAAGATGTCAGTGAGCTCAGTCTTAAACTACATCTTGTTAAAACTATTTTAAAGAACAATGAAGAATCCAAGTTAAAAAAAGGTCAATGTTAGGTTTTTAAATCTGTTTTAAGAAATTAAAAATGGAAAGGTTTAAGAATTTACTGAATCTATTTCCCTAACTGTGGTATTAACAAAAATTTCTCACAAAATGTATAAAATAGCATAAACATTCAATACGTACACTAGCATTCGTCACTTATTCTTTCACTTGACTAGCATTTGTTAAGAAAACAAATGGCCAAAGTGCTTAATTTTCATTTAGAATGGAATAATCTGGGCTAACTCTGACCATAATATTAAAGAAAATGGAGGGGACACAGTACTCAAATTTTTACATGAATAAGGAGGGTTTGCTATTTTGCCTACTGAAGATTTTACCTCAACTTTAAATCTTCCTAAAATGCCAACAGCCCAAAATAAAATTTAGTATCACCTAACTGTAGACTGAATAAACCTTCAACATCAATACTTGACACCTCAAATAATGACACAAAACCATAACACTTTTCATGTAAGGACCAAGCAGTTTTAAAAACAATCTAAATGGTCTCAAAGCATTCTCAAACTTGAATGAAAATTTGAGCACACGTAATACTTTCAAAGAATAGGACTGTTTTAAGATTCTCTTTGGATTTGAACGACCATTTTGTTCACTTTTAAATAAATTACTATACAAAAATAAACAACTGAGGGTGTGTTTTTAAATTTTTTGTTTTTGGTTTTCCCAGGCAAAGGCCTTTGCTATGGCAACACAATGTACACACAGGCTAGCCTGTAACTTCTCTGCACAGAACAAATCAAGGGTGAGCAAGCTCACAGGGACTAGACTCTTGCAACTACGGCTCCCAGGGCCACTCACTCCTGCCATCTAGGCCTACGACTGGGGCGCAGTTCTAAACTTACCAAAAATGGAAGCCAAGGGCACAAGCTGGTAGGCAGGCAGAGAGATCTTTGGACAGGAGTCACTCCGTCAGTTAGGGAAGTGGACAAAAGCTGAGGGGAATATAAACAAGATTCTAGAATAAAGGCAGTGTCAGGATTAAGGAGAACCCTTTAGGAAGGGTTCTCATACTTCTGAAGTATACATGTTAATTGGGTGAGAACAAAAATACAACCCCCAGCTTCAAAAGAAATTTTAAATAATTATGCTAGTGCCTACACACTAGAGTTAAATCCGGAGCAGTACTGTTAATATCAGATGTTATCAAGAGTGAAGTGGAAACAGATTATGTTTGTATTTCTCCACAGACAAGTCAAAGGAAGAAACTGCACCTACAATCAAGAACTAAGAGGTCAAAAATACCACCTTCGAAAACCTCTGACCATAAATTGCTGAATTTGTGCTCTCATTTGAAGTTACTTTGACCCTAATTTACTGATCTTTTTGTTTAAGCATGCCTAGTTTTAAAAAATGGTGATTAGTTTTGAAATTTAAGATAAAACTTCTAGAACCTTCACCAAGATTACTATTAAAACCCTTAGTATAAAAGATGTCTGTGATCCTTACAATTGATGGAAGCCCTACTACTTTCATAGTTTTTAAATTTCTATTTTCTGAAATAATAATGGTCAGATATCTCCAACTGCTAAAGAAAATACAGTATGATCTGGTTTCCCCAAATTGAAACATGGTTAATAGAAATTAAAAAAAAATTGTATTTACACAAAAATAGCCTGAAAAAAAGAATAGTGAATCCTAGGATCTACTGGGGAGGGAAAAGCAGCATCATAAATAAGTTCAACTTGAAAATTTGGAATTTTTGTCCTGTGCCCCATGCTATTTATTAATCGCCGTATTTTAAAAACAACAATTTTATTACAAAGAAGAGGTTTTATCATCTGCATTTCTTCCTCATTCAGGTCAGCTTGGCTTTCTTCTTTGCGGGTCCTTTATGCCCTTTGGCCTTTCTTCTCAAATTCCGCCTGTCAACCACAGGCACTTCCACTTCTATCTCCTCGGAGCTGCTGTCCACAGTCTTTTCTGTTGATTGTGTCAACTGATCCAGTTGCTCAGAAGATGCTTCAGACTGCTCCTCTGACAGGTTCTTCTGTCCTGCATTCTGTGAAAACGGCACATCTTCAAGTTCAACCTCTATCAGAGAGCTCTGAGGCAGAGCTGCAGATGATTCCTGGGGCTCGGCAACCCCCTCCTCACCCTGGTCTTCCAATGAGGCAGTAGTGTTGGGTGACACATTTTCAGGGATCGATTCCTCAGAAAATTCAGCAATCACAGAGTTTGGAAAAGCGCTGTCAGACCGGTCTTCATTTGGGATAGTAGCCACATTGTCTGAACTCCCAAAATGTGCTTTCTTTCTTGAAACTAGAGGCAGCTTCTCTTCGGTGTGCCCCTTGTCATCAGACGGACCTTCATCTAGCAACGTTTCTGAGTCAGTTGCATGTGAAGTCTAAAAACAAAAAATCCAGTGAACAACTTTTGTAATAAAGTTCTTACAAAAATTATTCTCAGGCACTAATATGCAACGACCCTGAACCACATTTTAAAGAATTTAGGACTCACTACTTTTGTCAATCATGTGCACATATTCTCTGAATATAGCTCAATTTCTTAAAAACTGTATTACATGATAATTTGGATTCATTAAGTGCTTGCTTTAAAGATGCAATTAAAGTAATGATTTTACCTCAAAAAGTATTTAAGGCTCTTAAACTTTCCATCAAGATTCTTCAAAACCATGAATCAACTCAAAAGTGTTTAGTTTCTTGATGTTACTGAAGCCAGAACCAAGAATCCTGGGACTTGACACTGTGCTACCCCACTGGGTTTGACTATTAGCTGATGGATGGGGTTTCCCAGGCGGTGCTAGCCATAAAGAACCCACCAGCCTGTGCAGGAGATGTAAGAGATGCGGGTTCGATCCCTGCGTCAGGAAGATCTCCTGGAAGAGGGCTGGCAACGCACTCCAATATGCTTGCCTGGAGAATCCCACGATCAGAGGAGCCCAATGGGCTACGGTCCACAGGGTCTCAAAGAGTCGGACACAAATGAATGGACTTAGCAGGCAGGAAGGCAGTGAAAATTCTACTCAGGTAATTACATGAGACACCAATAAAATAATGCTATATAAGAGTTTTTTAGACTTGAATATTCAAAACTAGAAATTAAATGTCCTTTCAGATGTCACATACGCACGCAAGTATTACTCAGCCATAAAAAAGGAATGAAATCTTGTCATTTGCAACAACATGGATGGATCTACACAGTACTATGCCAAGTGAAATAAGTCAAAGAAAAAACCCATATGATCTCATTTATATGTGGAATCTAAAAAACGAAACAAAATGAAAACAGACTCAGATTAAGACAGCAAATGGGCGCTTGCCAGAGGGTAGGGAGTGAGGGGACTGAAACAGGTAAAGGGGATTAAGAGGTACAAACTTCCAGTTACAAACTAAACCACAGGGATGGAATATACAGCGTAAGGAATATGTCAATAATACTGTAATAATTTTGTGTGGGGACAGATAGTTAATAGACTTACACTTTACATTTAGGTGATCATGTTATAACATATGCAAAATCAAATCACTATGTAGTACACATGAAATCAATGCTGTACATCAACTGTATTTCAATAAAAATATTTCTTTAAAATATCATATCAACTTTTCCCCACTAATCAATCCAATTAAAACAAATGAAATGACTGTACCCGTTATAGACCAGCAATAGGTAATTCAAATATTTGCACGCATGCCTGCTAAGTCACTTCGGTTGTGTCTGACTCTTTGTGACCCTATGTACTGTAGATCCACCAGGCTCCTCTGTCCATGGGATTCTCCAGGCAAGAACCCAAAGTGGGGTGCCATTCCCGTCTCTAGGGCAACTTCCAGACCCAGGGACTGGGAAAGAGGCACCCAGGTCTCTCATGTCTCCTGCACTGGCAGGTGGTTCTTTACCACTAGCGCCACCTGGTGGATAGTATTTAGGTGTGTTAGTTACTCAGTCGTGTCTGACTCTATGACCCCATGGGCTGTAGCCCTCCAGGCTCCTCTGTTCATGGAATTCTCCAGGCAAGAATACTGGAGTGGGTTGCCATTTCCTTTTTCAAGTATTTAGGTAAATAACGCTTTATCCATTTTTCCAAGCATTTCCTAAATTTACAAAGTAAAACTCATTTTGTTACCATAAGTCAGATATGAATGAAGTTACAAAGATTTGAATTTATATTACTGATCACATCTGCTCAAAATATCCAATGTAGTATAATTTATTTTTCCTAAAGGACTGTACACGCTAAAATAGAGGAAAATATATATCCTACACTGCCCCAGCTGAGTCACCAAGGCTGGACACTGTAACCACAAAAAGTTAGGTTATTTTTCTATTACCTTATCCTGTGCAACACCCTCAAGGGGTTGTGAAGAGTCTACCACCAGTGGAGCAAGATTCGGAGAGTCTTCACTGGAATTAAAAGACTGCAATTTTAATTCTTCATCTAAAACTTCACTAGTAGAGTCCTCCTCTTCTGTTATGAGTGAAGTCTTAAGAGTATCATCTATTATCTCACCATTCATAGGCTCTAATGCAGATTCCTACACAATTGAGCAAAAAAGAAGGACAAAATTACAGATTAACTTACTTGTCATGCAACGTGGGTCCATTCTCAATACCTCCCTATCATTCACTAGGACTCAAGATACAGTCTACTACATTACTGGGCATAGGTTAAGGAACAGCAGAGTCAGGAAGAGAACAGAACCCCTAAGCAGCCCATTTCCCTCTGTGTTCATGGAGAATGATGCAGTGAAGAGACCCTACCTCCTTCTCCCTCTTCCTCCTTACAGGGCAGTCACAGGAAGAACCTTTTCGGTAAAAAGTTATCAGAGAAAATCTAAATTTGGTGCTGGCTCTTTACAGAACATCAGCTGTTCAGTAGTTGGAATCTTTGGGGTCTGAGGAAGTCACAGTTCAGCATGCCTGGGAAGGAAGCACTATCAGATCTGTGGCAGGCTGAGTTTGGGTAAAGCTTCTTGCTGGGAGAAGAGAGTCCCCAACCTCAGTGAGCTCACTGTACAGTTAATAAAGGGTTGTCTCTAAACAATCCTGCCCCTTAAATCACATTAAAATATGGAAAAGTGATTTGATAACACAAGGTCTCCAATTTCTGAAACTCTTCCTCTGATGTTTAATCAATTTACAAGACTTCCATTCATGTCTAATATTTCTAATTAATACTAGTGACATTATAATAATTAGAAATCATTTTACATTTAAAAATTAGAATACTGATACACTCGAATTTTTAAAAATAGACTTGGCTGGATTGTATAGAATCCCTGATATCATATAATGAATATTTTCCTAAGGGATATTTAAATCAGAGACTTAGAAAACTTAATCTGGGGAATTCCCTGGTGGTCCAGTGGCTGAGAATCAGTGCTCCCAATGCAGGAGCCCAGGTCTGATCAGGGGGTCAGGGAATCAGATCCCACATGCCTCAACTAAAGGTCCCACATGCCACAACTAAGACCTGGTACAGCCAAATTAATTAATTAATTTAAAAAACCACATAGATTTAAAAAAAAAAAGAAAAATTAATCTGGCCAGAGTATAAAGAATAAACTGCACACAGAAGGTAATTAAAATAAAACTCACAAAAGGACCAACTAGGGTAGAAGAAATGTTAAAAAGATGAAAACAAGAAAGATACAGTAAAAGATTTTGTAAAAAATTGAATTTTGGTGAGTAACTACAAGAGAGAAACAAAAGAAAAAAACTCATGTCCTTCAAGTTCTAGGTTTGGGAATAGAATGAAAAATAGGAAACAGGAAAAGCAGAGTGAGTACACTGTACAGTGAGCTCACTGAGGTTGGGGCCTCTCTTTTCCCAGCAAGAAGCTTTACCCAAACTCAGCCTGCCACAAATCTGATAGTGCTTCCTTCCCAGGCATGCTTCTCAGTAGAGAAGCGATAGGCAAGAACAGAGATTAAATTTAAGATGATAAAAGACATCTGTCTAAACAGAAATACTCAGAAGGCAGGTAATATTATGAGATCATAGTCTGGATCAATATTCAAAGTCTAGAGTTACTGGTCACCCCCACAGAGACAATCATTCTGTCTAAAGACTAGATGCATTTCCAAAAAAAAAAAATGAACAAAAGGGCAGAAGGTCAAGAACTGAGTCTTCTAGAATGCCCACAAAGACAGGGGAAAAAGGAAAAAAACCAACAGGCAACAGAACAGTCAAAAACCAAATGCATGAAACCAAACCAAACTCCAGAAAGAGGTTACCTAGAAAGCAGAACCCAGTAGTGCTATAAAGCCAGGGGATCAGAAAGCCTAGAGGGAGAGAGAGTGGACAGCCTCAGCAAGGGCAGCCACTGGAGAGCAGTGAGAGCGTCACTGGTAAGCCACTACAGGAGGCGCTCACAGGTACTGCTGGGCAGAGTCGGCTCACGTGCAGTATGTACAGTGTAACCTTAAGTTTTTAATAAAGGAAAAAACCACACAAAGATACATTCCCATAATCATCTAGAAGCAGATAAATTTTGTTTTTAAAACATGTATTTCCCCAATTTAAATCAGTAATGCAGTTTCACTTTCTTAGCTCCTGGTTGGACTTGACAAACAGGTAAAATGTTTTTAAAGAAACTTAAGCATGTCTGAAAGAAAAAATAAGGAATCTGTAAAACACTAAAGATATTAAAGAAAAAGAAGAGAAGGACGGGAACTAGAGAAGATGAAAAAAGAAAAATAATTGAGGAGCTGCAGAAATCAAGCCAGAGAAAGAGAGTTTTTACTCAGTCAAAAAGTTATTTTCTTACTTGTTTTCTAGTAATTAAACAAAAAAAGAATTTAGTTATTTTTTAGGAATTTGTAAATCAACTGTAAGTAAAAATACATTATTTTTTCTAAACAACTAATTCTATCCTTATATCCAAAATCAGGTGGATTTAGGGCTTGTTGGACCTAAAGGCATTCTAATTGGTTTTCTAAGGTAGGCTTTGAACAGTCACATCATTTGTGTCACTTCTTAAAGTTTATGTTTAATTCTACAAATTGATTTAAATTTTAAACACACTGAGAGGACATTACTATCTAAACATCTTCTACTTTACCTCTGTAATATGTCAAGCTTTATAAATTCAGTTAGAAATATAAAATACTTATAACTTTATCCTTCACTACCTGACTTTGCTTTAGACATATGTGCTTTTTAACATTACAATTTCTACTAAGAGTCTTTATGCTTTTCCAACAATATGCGACTAAGTTAAAAGTTACCTCCATTCATTTTATTAAATAAATAAATCTCAGGAATCCAAAAAGGAGGGGATATATGTATACATATAGCTGATTCACTTTACTGTACAGCAAAATAACACAACATTGTAAAGCAACTATATTCCAATAAAAATTAATTTAAAAAAAAGTGAATCACTCACCTTTTCACCTTCTTGCTTTTCCAGGCCTGGCTGGGTTTCTGGTGCTGGTTGAACATCTTTATCACTACTTTCATCCTCAAATTCAATCACACTCTGTTCGGGTTCTTCTTCCAAGAATTCTTCTGAGCTCTCTGAGGTGCGTGCAGTAGACTCCAATCTAGGAAACCAAGGAAAAACATTTTCACTTATTTTATTAAAGACAATCAGGTGCCACAGGTTACACTCATACAAAATGGCAAACTTTAATTAATTAATGATTTTATTGGAGTACAGCTGACTGACAATGTTGTGTTAGTTTCTGCTATACAGAAAAGTGCATCAGTTATGCATATACATATATGCAATCTTCAGATGGCAAACCTAACTGGTAAATGTTGCATGTGTTCTGACTACTGACTGGCCATTACCCATCTCTCTCCCTCTTTTTGGGTCTCCCTATTCCTTAAGACACAACAATATTGAAATTAGGCCAGTTAATAACCCTGAAATGGCTCTAAATGTTCAAATGAAAGAAAGAGTCACATATTTCTTACTTTAAATCAAAACCTTGCCAGAAGTGACTAAATTTATAAAGGCACATTGAAAGCTGAGACAGGCAGAAAGCTAAGTCTCTTGTGCCAAATAGCCAAGCTGTGAATGCAAACCAAAAGTTCTTGAGAAAAAAAAAAATCAACAGTGCTACTCCAAGTGAACACGCCAATGATAAGAAAGCAAAACAACCTTATTGCTGATCTAGAGAAAAAGGTATAGTGGTCTGGACAGAAGATCAAACCAATCTCAACATTCCCTTAGCCAACGCCTAATCCAGAACAAGGCCCTAAATCTATTCATTTCCACGAAGGCTGAGAGAGGTAAGGATGCTGCAGAAAATAAGCATGAAGCTAGTAGAGAGGCTGGTTCATGAGACTGAAGGAAAGACGTTATCTCCATGATAGTGCCAGGTAAAGCAACCAGCGCTGATACAGAAGCTCTATCAAGTGAGCTAGAAGATCTAGAGCTAAGATAACGAACGAAAGTGGCTACAGTAAACAACAGACTTTCCAACGCAGACAAAAAGAGCATGTCATCTAAGACTTTCAGAGCAAGAAGAGAATAGTCAATACCTGGCTTTAAGTTTCCAAGGACAGGCTGACTCCTGTTAGGCACTCATGCAGTTGACACCAATGCTCATTTACCATTCTGAAAACCCTAGGGCCCTTAAGAATTATCTACTCTGCCTGTCCTCTGTAAAGGGAACAGCACAGCTTGGGTGACAGCACAGCTGCTGACAACATCGTTTACTGAGTATCTTAAGGCTACTGTTAAGACCTACTACTCCGGGGGAAAAAAAGTTCCTTCTAAATATGACTGCTCATTGACAATGTAACTGGTCACCCAAGAGCTCTGATGGAGATGCATAATGAGGTTCATGTTATTTTCATGTCTGCTAACAGAACATCCATTCTGCAGTCCACAGATCAAGGAATCACTTCAATTCTAAAGCCTTATTACTTAAGAATTACAGTTCATAAGGCTACAGCTGTCAAAGATACAGATTCCTCTTATTAATCTGGGCAAAGTCAACTGAAAACCCTCTGGGAAGGATTCACCATTCTAGATGCCACTATGAACACTTATGATTCATGGGCAGAGGTCAAAATATCAACATTACAAGGAGTTTGGAAGAAGCTGATTCCAACTATCATGGATGACTGTGAGAGGTTCAAGACTTCAGTGGTGGAAGTCACTGCAGATGTGGTAGAAACAGCAAGAGAACTAAAAGGAGAAGGAGAGCCTAAAAATATGATTGAACTGCTGCAATCTCAGGTTAAAACTGTAATGGATGAGGAGCTGCTTAATGTAGATGAGCAAAGAAAGTGATTCCATCTCGAGATGGAATCCACTCGTGAAGACGCTATGAAGATTGGTGAAATAACAAAGGATTTAGACTATGACATAAACTTAGTTGAGGAAGCTGCATCAGGGTTTGAGAGGACGGACTCCAATTTTGCAAGAATTTCCACTGTGGGTAAAATGCTATCAAGCAGCCTTGCATGTTCCAGAGAAATCATTAGTGAAAGGAAGAAGTCAGCCAATCTACATGGCAAAGTTCATGGCTGTCTAACTAAAGAAAGGGCCAAGGTCACCCCAACCTTCAGCAACCACCTCCCTGGTCAGTCAGCAGCCATCAACACTGAGGCAAGACTCTACACCAGCAAAAAGATTATGACTCATTAAAGGCTCAGGCGATGGTTACCATTTTTTTTTTTTTTTTTTACCAATAAAGTATTTTTAAATTAATGAATATACTTTTTCCTTAAAGACATATACTATAGTACAGTGTAAACATAACTTTTATGTGCACTGGAAAACTCAAAAAATGTCGTGACCTGCCTTATTGTGATGGTTGCTTTATTGTGGTACCGTGGAACTGAATCTACATCTCTGGAGTACGCCTATATATAATACCCCTTTCATTCTCAAAAATACCATTTGGGGCAATAAATGATATGGCTTAGTTCTACTTCTGAAATGCCTTTCAAACAAATCCACAACTTTCTATTCCCATTCTCATCTTCCTTCTTCAAGCCCTATTCTCTCTGGACACTATAACTTCTTCCCAACTCATGTTGAGACTAGCAGTACATACATTCTTTAGTAAGGTTTAAAGAGCTATGTTTCTTTCTTTCTATCTATACCTGTGACAGTCCAGCTCTGAAAATTCTGATATACCCCTATGGATTGCAGAATAAAGCACACATCCTCTCAAAGTCTAACATGACCAGACCTTTATATTTTTCCTTTCACTAGATGCTGAGGCTGAAACTTGAATACTTTGGCCACCTGATGCAAAGGACTGACTCACTGGAAAAGATCTTGGTGCTGGGAAAGATTGAAGGCAGCAAGAGAAGGTGACGACAGAGGATGAGATGGTTGGATGGCATCACTGACTCAATGGACATGAGTTTGAGCACCGGGAGTTGGTGATGGACAGGGAAGCCCGGTGTGCTGCAGTCGATGGGGTCGCAAAGAGTCGGACACGACTGAGCAACTGAACTGACTGCGATGCTACCATTTACCTATGTATCAGTTTTCCTTACCAACACCCCTCCCAGTTTGGTGCCTTTGCTCACATTATTCCTGCAGTCTAGAACTGCATGGTACAATACGGTAGCCACAGGACACTTGCGATTATTTATAATACAGTAAATAAAACTAAGTGAAATAAAACACTCAGCTCCTCAGTTGCTCTAGCCACACTTCAGTGCTCAGTGACACGCACACTGAGTAGAGGCTGCCGTGCTGGGCAGGGAGACACAGAACACGCCCACCGTGCCAGAAGTTCTCTGAACAGCCCTGGTGTAGAGCGAGGTTCAGCAAACTTTTCTTTTAGGTTTCGTGGGACACATGGTCTCTGAACACTCACTCACTCCACCACTGTAAAGCAAAAGCAACCACAGCAAGCACGTAAACTCGTACAGGGATGTGGTGCAGGAACGTTTTACTCACGAGAGGTGGTGGGCCAGACTGGCCTGTAGACCACAGTGTGTGAAACTTCGAGCTAGAAAACTCTTCTTTCCCAAATATGCTTGTTGAGTTCCTACTCATCCCTGAAGCCCTGGCCCAAATGTCAAATTTCTCCACCCCCTCCATTAGAGTCAATCACGCTCTCCTTTGTATCCACAGCACTTTCACTTCTATTATTGTATTACAATCTACCTTGCAGCTCTCTCAACCTGTGTCACAGGTACAGACACGTGTATTAGAGACTACTGCTGCAGTCCATGGGGTCGCTAAGAGTCGGACACGACTGAGGGACTCCACTTTCACTTTTCACTTTCATGCATTGGAGAAGGAAATGGCAACCCACTCCAGTGTTCTTGCCTGGAGAATCCCAGGGACAGGAGAGCCTGGTGGGCTGCCGTCTATGGGGTCGCACAAAGTCAGACATGACTGAAGCGACTTAGCAGCAGCAGTAGCAGCAGACAAGGGTAAAGATGACATATTGTTCTTCATAGATTAAGCATTTAGTCTCATTGCTACTATTTTATGAAAAGCTAAAGAAAAATTCCACAACAGTTCTGTGATGTGTAATTTAAAATGTGCTATTACATTCCCTTCTAAAAAGGGTATTATATCAAAATGTTACTCAGTGGGAAAAAAACATAATTATCTAAACTCTTATTACTCTTTTCACAAATAAATTTTTCTTTAAAATGGCAGATTTTTCATTAAAATATAACATTTACATAATTATCCAAATTTAAAATTATATACAGAATTAAATTAGCATAGCTACAGAATACTTTACCTGAGAATAATTTTATAGCCAAGATGGCAAAGCTATGAATGGTTGACTCAAGAACAGTTAGTAAGACTATCAGAGCAAAAGCTTAATTTAACTATAATATTCAAAATCTTGCTTTTTTTAAATAGGAAAATAAGGTTTTGATCCAAGGGTTCTGTTGATTCAGCAGACTATTAAGTTTCTGGAGGAGCTGATGATTTCATTTATGGCAATTACTAATTTATGTTATTTTCTATAATCTAGTAAGATAAGTCCATTATAAAGTAAAATTGAGGGTTTCTTAAATTGACTAAACTTCAGGATTACTAAAAACCACAGCTACTGTCAATTTCAAAGCTGACAATAAACGGCTCATTTGAGATACTTTAATCACTAGAAGATTCTTCTGGATTTTCACACAAGAGACTAAAACATCAGTTTATTCTACTCTCTTACTAGCAACTTCTCCCTATAATACTGTCAATGTGACACTTTTTAAGTGTAATCAATAATCTTGTTGAAGAACTCAAATACAAACTTCTACACCAAGGTCATTTACTACACAAATAATATAAAAAATGCCACCTTAAAAACTAAATACTATGAAAATAAGAGGACACAAAATAATGACAGTAAGATAAACAATGCTTTACTTGTTCACTGAAGCTGTGGGAGAAGTCTGAGGAGTCTTTTCATCTTCCCCTTGAGAACTACTAAACTCGGAATCCTGAAACCGCTTTCCAATCTTTGGCCGCTTTAGATGGCTACTTCGAGTACGAGTGGAAACAGGTGTTTTATCATGACCTGAAAAAAAAACAGCAAGCCCATAGTTAATTGACTGTGTAGTCAAAGAATTACCCATTAATTATACACAGAAATGCAAGAGCTAAGCCAGTTTAACTATATCACCACAATTTCACACTTCCTATCACATCAGGCTAGGAAATCATATCAGTGACATATTTTAAATTATGAAATAATCTTAAAGTCAGTATTCATTCCTCACATATCTGTGTTACCTTGAGCTCTGCAAAGTATTTGTGCATTTTCACTTAGATTCTCTTCCAATAATCTTGAGAAATAAACAAGGCAGACGTTATGGTCCCTCTTTTACAGGTAAGGGAATGAAAAAAAAGAGGTACGATAGCTTATCTGTTCACACAGCAGAATCAGTGGTACCAGAACCCCGACCTAGATATTAGAGGTGTGTAAGTCTTTATACTAAGGGACACACACACACACACACTTAATTCTAACACTCTCAAACACTTCAACTAATAGACCAGCTGAATTTCTTACCTTCAGAAGTACTTGCAAAGGCATCTTTTAGAGAATCAATCTAAAACAGAGATACACATCAAAACCAAAAGTTTTAGACCCTTTTTCCTTCCTATGCATCTACTTCAGTTTCAGAGAAAACCTTTTAAAGACTTTTTCAAATAGCACCTTTTGTATTCATCATCCATCAGTTAAGAAGGCTCACTTAAGAAGCAAAAAGGCCATCTTACAGCTTCAGTTTATTATGAGCCTAAGCACTTGTGAAACCCCCTAATATGCAAGACTGATACACACTGGGGTTTCCAAGTGTTCTGTCCGCAGCTCCTTCTCAGTCCAAATCCTCCTGGGTAATCGTATCTACCACCTTTACTTTAACATCTCCTTGCTGATGAATCCAAATATGCAACTTAATTTCCCCAACTTCTTTCCTGATTTTCAAAGCTCTATTTCTAATGAAATCTCTCTCCAGTGAATTCTCCAACCCAATTTCCTATCCAATCTGTCCCAAACTAAACTCTCATATTTAATCACTATTATTCTCTATCTTGGTTATTGGCAATAACAATTTAGTACGCTATTCCAATCAAAGACCTGTGGGGCAGTAACGACTTCTTGTCCTTCGTTCAACCAACCACAAGCCTGTCCATTAGGACACTGAAAAATCTCTCAAAACTGCCCCCTCTTTGGTATTACCAATGCTGCAATTTGGGCATTTATCATCCTTAACATGAAGGTGTACACCTTAAATATGTATAATTTTTGTTGATTATACCTCAATAAAGCTAAAATATAATGTAGTTAAAATAAACAAAATCACTTCCCCATGTGGTTACTAATAAAGAGTTTAATATGAGAAATATTTTCCTTGATTAAAATATTACAGTAATATGAAGAATTTCTAAAATGAAAGAAAATCTAATTTATATCGCCAACCTTTACAGTACAGTGAAATTTTAATGTTCTCATTAAAATGACACAAATTATTTGGCTTAATATTAAAGTAAATCATTGCTCTCACTAAATGTATGAAACAAATAGATTTTTCTACTTTCCCTCATTTTATGATATCTGATCAATAATAAAGTAATTTGAATATAAATGAGGAATTTGGAATGCAACATAATACAACGGCTTATTCTGAAGCCTGAAATTCCAAAGGTAGGAAAAAAAAACTGAACTCCTTATATATATTGTATTATTTATATTATCCTTAAAAATGTTTTCAAAATTTTTTCTCAAATAGTCATCACTCATGCTAATTAAGACAGAAGAAGAGAGGCACAAATAATTCCCCAAAGCACTGGTCGTTGAAATGCATGTGCATTTACACAGACATATTCAACACTCACTAAAAATATATTCAGATACCCACATACAAAATAATTATGACTATATTAAAACCTTCCCTGGTGGCTCAGCTGGTAAAGAATCCACCTGCAATGCAGGAAGACCCAGGTTCGATCTTTGGGTCAGGAAGATCCCCTGGAGAAAGGAATAGCAACCCACTCCAGTATTCTTGCCTGGAGAATCCCATGGACAGAGGAGCCTGGCAGGCTACAGATATGGGGTTGCAAGAGTCGGACATGAGTGAGTGACTAACCAATGTAATAATAATGTAAAAGCTACCACAACAAAATGCTGTAAAAAATAAACCTCTAGGATCCCACCAACGAACCGGTATTTTAAGTAATATCAAGTAGGTTTCAGAGAAGTACCTGGTAAGTCCTCTGGAATTCAGTAAGGGGAACTGCCCTCTACTTTCAGGTTACCTAGTATTTGCAAAGTGCACTACATTCCACGGTGACTTAACACATATAGCCTCAAACTTCCCCCAAATAACTTCACAACATTTGACCTATTTCACTTCAAGAAATTTATCTGTGCAAGGAAATAATTACATTTGCACAAAGATGCATGTATAACTGTGTTCATGGTTGGGCCATTTATAAAAAACAAGTATAATATGTTAAGGAAATAAATGCTAGTATTTATATAGAATAGTGTGCTGCTGCTGCTAAGTCGCTTCAGTCGTGTCCGACTCTGTGCGACCCCACAATCGGCAGCCCACCAGGCTCCCCCGTCCCTGGGATTCTCCAGGCAAGAACACTGGAGTGGGTTGCCATTTCCTTCTCCAATGCATGAAAGTGAAGTCGCTCAGTCATGTCCGACCCTCAGCGACCCCATGGACTGCAACCTACCAGGCTCCTCCATCCATGGGATTTTCTAGGCAAGAGTACTGGAGTGGGGCGCCAATAGTGTGCTACCTAACAACAATGATTTAATACAGTAATGACAGGGTTCTCTGGTGACTCAGTGGTAAAGAATCTGCCTGCCAGCGGAGGAGAAATGGGTTTGATTCCTGTTCCAGGAAGATCCCACATGCCACAGAGCGACTAAGCCCATGCTTCACAACTACTGACCCTGTGCTCTAGAACGTGGAAGCCACAACTACCGAGCCCACATGCTGCAACCACTGAAGCCTGTGCTCCCTGGAGCCCCGGCTCTGCAACCAGAGAAGCCAGCGCAAAAAGAAGCCCTCGCGCTGCAGCAAAGAGCAGCTCCCACTTGCTGCAACTGCAGAACAGCCCACCCAGCAACGAAGACCAGCACAGCCATAAATAAATAAATAAAATTAAAAAAAAAAAAAAGTAATGACACAGAAAATGCTTACAATATTATGTCAATGGAGAAAAGCAGTTAGAAGCATGTATGAAAGTGAATGAAAGTCGCTCAGTCATGTCCGACTCTTTGTGACCCCATAGACTATACACACAATGGAATACTCCAGGCCAGAATACTGGAGTGGTAGCTGTTCCCTTCTCCAGGGGATCTTCCCAACCCAGGGATCAAACACAGCTCTCCCACATTGCAGGCGGATTCTTTACCAGCTTGTGGCTGATAAAGCCACCTTGTGGCTCACAAGGAAGCCCAGTTAGAAGCATAAAAGAATAAAAACAGAAATGAAACATACATACATACATGTTTCATAATATGTATTAAGTACATATACAAAAATGTTAGTTGCTAGATCTAGGGTAACAGAATTATAGATTTTTATTTTCTTCTGTACTACTTCATGTATTCCAAATTATTTTTCAAAGAAAATTAAATCTTAGAAACCAATTAACAAAAAAGGCCAAGTAACACAGTAGAAGTTACCTAAGTCTGCTGAATGAACAATAACATTTATAAAGTTAAGTAGTAGCTGAACTTCTTTTTTAGAAAAAGCACACTTGGTATTTCCTGTGGTAAACACACATTGTACCTACAGTTAGCTGCATCTCACTAGACTGACTGTCTTCAGCTCTAGCTTCATATTCTGGAACAGAGGCAAGACTGTATTCTCCAGATGTAGATCTTTTAGCTTCATTTTGAGAAATTGCTGTGTGAAAAAGAATTTTTAAAATTTTAACCCAGTTAGTATTTGGTTTTAATTGTCACATTCTTTGTACGGATTTTTACAAAAGCCCTAAACAAGGGTATTAATATTCAGATGTGGGATATCCCTTCACCAATATCTTACAATGAAACCTTAAAAGAGTTTTAAATAGTTTAGCTGTTATTTAGCAACTTTAAAGAGAGATGCATAAGACTGAGTACTACCTTTGATCCCCTGATGCCTATTCTGTGCTGAATAACCTGTGTTCATTTCTTACCCACCAATTTCTACTGGACTACTGAGCTATATTCTATTGGGTTACTCTAGGTCTTCTTACTAATAATGACATAAATGTTTAAATATAACACAAATTCCAACTTTAGAAAAGAAGGTCTATTACTAGAGAGATCACATGACAACACATTGGACTACTCTGGACTATAAGACCATCATTCAGTTCAGTTGCTCAGTCGTGTCCGACTCTTTGCGACCCCATGAATCCCAGCACACCAGGCCTCCCTGTCCATCACCAACTCCCGGAGTTCACTGAGACTCACGTCCATCAAGTCAGTGATGCCATCTCATCCAGGATGTCATCTCATCCTCTGTCATCCCCTTCTCCTCCTGCCCTCAATCCCTCCCAGCATCAAGGTCTTTTCCAACAAGTCAACTCTTCGCATGAGGTGGCCAAACTATTGGAGTTTCAGCCTCAGCATCAGTCCTTCCAATGAACACCCAAGTGGTCTCCTTTAGGATGGACTGGTTGGACCTCCTTGCAATCCAAGGGACTCTCAAGAGTCTTCTGCACTCAGCTTTCTTCACAGTCCAACTCTCACATCCATACGTGACCACTGGAAAAACCATAGCCTTGACTAGACGGACCTTTGTTGGCAAAGTAATGTCTCTGCTTTTCAATATGCTATCTAGGTTGGTCATAACTTTCCTTCCAAGGAGTAAGCATCTTTTAATTTCATGGCTGCAATCACCATCTGTAGTGATTCTGGAGCCCACAAAAATAAAGTCTGACACTGTTTCCCCATCTATTTCCTATGAAGTGATGGGACCAGATGCCATGATGTTAGTCTTCTGAATGTTGAGCTTTAAGCCAACTTTTTCACTCTCCTCTTTCACCTTCATCAAGAGGCTTTTTAGTTCCTCTTCACTTTCTGCCATAAGGGTGGTGTCATATGCATATCTGAGGTTATTGATATTTCTCCCAGCAATCTTGATTCCAGCTTGTGCTTCTCCCAGCCCAGCGTTTCTCATGTTGTACTCTGCATATAAGTTAAATAAGCAGGGTGACAATATACAGCCTTGACGTACTCCTTTTCCTATTTGGAACCAGTCTGTTGTTCCATGTCCAGTTCTAACTGTTGCTTCCTGATCTGCATACAGGTTTCTCAAGAGGCAGGTCAGGTGGTCTGGTATTCCCATCTCTTGAAGAATTTTCCAGTTTATTGTGATCCACACAGTCAAAGGCTTTGGTATAGTCAATAAAGCAGAAATAGATGTTTTTCTGGAACTCTCTTGATTTTTCTGAACCATAATCACAGAAAACTAGCCAGTCTGATCACACAGACCACAGCCTTGTCTAACTCAATGAAACTAAGCCACGCCGTGTGGGACCACCCAAGACGGACGGGTCATGGTGGAAAGGTCTGACAGAATGTGGTCCACTGGAGAAGGGAATGGCAAAACACTTCAGTATTCTTGCCTTGAGAACCCCATATGAACAGTATGAAAAGGCAAAATGATAGGATACTGAAAGAGAACTCCCCCAGGTCCGTAGGTGCCCAATATGCTATAGGAGATCAGTGGAGAAATAACTCAAGAATGAAGGGATGGAGCCAAAGCAAAAACAATACCCAGTTGTGGATGTGACTGGTGATAGAAGCAAGGTCTGATGCTGTAAAGAGCAATACTGCATAGGAACCTGGAATGTCAGGTCCATGAATCAAGGCAAATTGGAAGTGGTCAAACAGGAGATGGCAAGAGTGAATGTCAACATTCTAGGATTCAGCGAACTGAAATGGACTGGAATGGGTGAATTTAACTCAGATGATCATTATATCTACTACTGTGGGCAGGAATCCCTTAGAAGAAATGGAGTAGCCATCATGGTCAACAAAAGAGTCGGAAATGCAGTACTTGGATGCAATCTCAAAAATGACAGAATGATCTCTGTTCGTTTCCAAGGCAAACCATTCAATATCACAGTGATCCAAGTCTATGCCCCAACCAGTAACGTTGAAGAAGCTTAAGTTGAACGGTTCTATGAAGACGTATAAGACCTTTTAGAACTAACACCCAAAAAACATGTCCTTTTCATCATAGGGGACTGGAAGGCAAAAGTAGGAAGTCAAGAAACACCTGGAGTAACAGGCAAATTTGGCCTTGGGGTACGGAATGAAGCAGGGCAAAGGCTAATAAAGTTTTGCCAAGAAAACGCACTGGTCATAGCAAACACCCTCTTCCAACAACACAAGAGAAGACTCTACACATGGACATCACCAGATGGGCAACACTGAAATCAGCCCATCATTAGGCAATGCTTCTACACTAGACTTGTGTCCAAACTGAAAACAGTCTTACCTGTAATTTTAAGAGTTTCTCTTTGTAACGCTCTGGTGATTGGTATTCTCTGGTACCAGTGTCCAACACCTTCAACTTCCCAAAGCAGTTCATGGTCTCCTGGATATTTTTCAAAGTACTGGTTGCAAGCTGAAACACACATTGAAACTTTTCTAGAAATCCCAGCAACCAATTGGAATGAATGGTTAAAACGCTGTATAATGTATATTTTATCACCAAAAAACTGTTTAGGAGACACTGGTCTGGGAAATATGCCTGGTGTTCCCCTCACTTAATCCAAGTGGTAAGTTCTCCTACTCTTTGGCCTGGCTATGTCTTTTGGCTCAAAACTCATCAAGAGGTGAACCCAGTTTTCAGGCAAGACCTTTAATAGGGCAAATGAAGAGAACTTCTGTGCTTTTTAACTTATATCTGTATTTTGGGAAGTGTGAAAATCTAAAGTAATTCTGTAAATTTGAATACATAAAAAATAAGTCTGAAATTATTACTTTTTTAAAAACTTAAAAATCTTTAAAATAAGAAAGCACACAAAATAATGTTTTGTAGTGTTTCTAGATGTGAAACCATGGGCAGGAAGGATACACACCAACTTGAGGAACACAATTACCTCTGGGGAGAAAAAGGTGAGAGAGGGATGGGATTAGGGACGGGTTCAAAGAGAACATCAACTATATCTACATCTTGTTCAAGTCTCCATCTCGTTTAATTCTCTTAAATGAAAATATGGCAAAATCTTAACATCTGTTAATCTGGACCCTGAACATGTGGACAGCAGGATGCCATTTGGTCACTTTTCCCCCGCATATTTGACAATACTTCTCAGGTTCTTTAGTTACTCCCACACCTATCAGGAAGCAAAAAGCTGGAGAAAACCAGTAGGCCACACTGAGTCCTTTGTCTCAATTAAAATAACTAAAATAGTAGAGGATGCCTTACATAATACATAAGCACCTGTAGTTCATTTAGTATTCAATTTATTTATCATTAGAATCCTTAAAAAGGGTAAGTAATAAGAGACTCTGCCTACAGTAGATGTGTTTGCATGCCTCCCCAAATTTAGTAAAGCAATAATTAAGACTTTAAGAGGAAAATCCATTTTCAGATTATCCAGGGTAGACAGCATTCATTCCATTCTCACGTATGGGCCTAGAGAGAAACTGTGATTCAAGATGAGCATGCAATGCTTGGTTCTTGTTTTCTGGATTTTTGATATTAAAAGGGAGAAGAAACTTAGAACAAAAACATTTTTTCAGTGAATATCTGATGCTAGATTAAAATCAGTGGTAAATTATATACTATAAAAGTTTTCACACAAATCACTCCAGTATCAAATCTTACTTCATTAAGAAAAGAGCAGTACTACAGGCTTTATACAAATATAAATCCACTAACAGCATTTAAAACACAACAACAAAATATATACACACACTAGAAACAGCGTTGAAAAAGAATAAATTGAGGTACATGAATCCATAGCAATAAATCTTAGAAAGATGAGTAGAAAAAGCTAATTGCAGAATTCATACAGTACATATTATTCATATAAAGTTGTTTTTTTTTCAAGGATTACATTCAGACCCTTGGCACTGAAAGCACAGAGTCCTAACCACTGGACTACCAGGGAATTCCCTGAAGCCTTTAAACATGTAAAACAGTATGACACTGAGACTTCCCTGGTGGTCCAGTGGTTAGGAACACGCCTTCCAATGCAGGGGATTCGGGTTTGATCCACGGCTGGACAACCAAGAGCCTACATGCCTTGGGGCAACTAAGCCCACATGCCACAGCTAAAGAGCCCACCCGATGCAACTACAATCCAACGAAGCCACACACCAAAAGGACAATTAAAAAAAAACATGACATTGTCGGAGTGTGTGTGTGTGTGTGTGTGTGTGTGTGTATAAAGTCGAATAACTGCATGGGGAAAAGAAATGCCAAATTAAGGACACTGCTTGAAGGAAAGTTACAAGGCTCAAAACAGCCTGGAGTTAAACTCCCCTCCGGGTCCTCCCCACCATTCTATGCAAAACAAAGAACTCTCTCACCCGAAGAAAAAAAATGGACATTAAGGTTGATTTGCCCAGCTCCCAGCCGGTCCAGCCTCTGGCCGATCTCCAGAATTCCTTGCCCCAGCTGTGTAAGAGAGAACTACTCTGAACAACCTTAGAGAACAGGCCCCCTTAAGACAGTAGATTTCCACATACATGCCTATATATACTTGCTCTTTTCTTGGGTTAGTGCAGCAGCTCGCTAATCTGACTGGTGCCCCTTCTCGCCTCATTAAAGGTGACCTGTTCCTGTATAGTGCCGGTCTCATTCTTTTTGTGAACCCTGCTTTCTCTAACTCCGTACCTACAGTGCTTATTTCAAGGAAGGGAGAGAATAAGCTAATTGGATAGGACAGGAGTACAACTACATTGGCAATAATCCACTTCTATGGATGCTACATGCTGGATGATACATGAGTATTTTGTTACCTCCTACTTTTTTTTTTGTATATTTGAATTTTTTAATTTAAAAAGCTACCACAGGGACTCCCCTGGTGGTCCAGTGATTAAGACTCTACATTCCTAAAGCAAGGGGTGAGGGTCTGGTCCCTGGTCAGGGAAATGAGTTCCCACATGCCTTGCAGCAGAGCCAACAAAAAAACCTACCACAGACAAATAACAAATAACCCAAAGAAAGAATGGTTAAAGGGTCTAAATATACATTTTTCCAAAGATGATACATATATGACTAATAAGCACATGAAAAGATGTTCAACACCAAATGTGCATCCAGACAATGAGATGCCACTCCACATCCACTGAGAGGGCTACAGTAAAAAAGACAAATAATGGAATTTTCCAGCAGTCCAGTGGTGAGGACTCTGCGCTTTCACTGCCAGGAGCAAGGGTTCGATCCCATCAGGCAACTAAGATCCCATAAGCCTTGCAGTGTGGTCAAAACTTACAAGGACAAATAATAGTAAGTATTGGTGAGGATGTAGAGAAACAGCAACCCTCATACAATGTTTACAAGAATGTAAAATGGTGCAGTTGCTTTCAGAGCAGTTTGGCAAGGTTATAACCAAGCTACTTCATCCACACCTAGATATATACACCAGAGCAATGTTCACTCAAAAATTGCACAAATGTTCACAGGAGCATTATTCATAATATCTAAAAAGTAGAAACAATCCAAAAATCTATCAACTGGTGATGGCATATCCACACACTAGAATATTTCTCAGCTATTAAAAAAAAAATAATGAAGCACTGAGTCAGACTACAACATGGATGAACCTTGAAAACATTTATGCAAAATGAAAGAAGTTAGACACAAAGAGCTTACAATATATCATACAATTACATTTATATGAAATGTCCAGAATACGTAAATCCATAGACACAGAAAATAGATTAGTTGTTAGTTGCTAGGGGACGAAGGAATGGAGGAACGGCAGAGTGACTGCTAATTGGTACAGAGCTTCTTTTGGGGATGTTGAGAATGTTCTAAAATTAGATAGTGGTTATGGTTGCACAGCTGTGAAATAATAAAACCACTGAACTGTACACTTTATGAGGGTGGATTTAATGGTATGTGAATTCTATTTCAATTTCTTAAAAAAAAGCTACCATACCCTCAAAAGGCCATTTATGCGAGGTAAGGGCACATAGACTCTATTGACCCTAGAGAGTCAAGAATGTAATTTACTTAATACTGACATACACACATTTAAGATAAAGTGCAGAAACAAGTCAGAAGTGACACTGAGACAAGTTTAACTAAAAACTTAATCCAATTACCTATGTACATGAGAGAGGTCAGGGGATATCGCAAGCCAAGTGCATCTTCTGTAAAGGAATCAACAAAGTCCTCCAGCATATGAAGCCCAAAGTCTTTGCCTCGATATTTCTTTCTTACAAACATTGTATCCAGAACTGGCAGTTGGTAGCTTTGGGTAAGAAACGAGGCACATGTGCTTCCTGCAGTCATAAAACAGAAATCCAACAATTTTTCACATTTAAAAGACCATGTAGGTACATATATTTAGAGAACATGAGTTAAGTCTCAAATTGGTTATTTTTTCTTATATCACGAATGTTAAATAAATGCATAAATTTTACAATATAAAATGCTTTCCAGCTATTACATATCATAACGTATACCTGAGATGATGAGAAGAACTATGTATTTTACAGCTGGCAAGAGTAACTCATGCAAATTAACCATTACCATTTGATGAATTGTATGCTTGAATATATATCTCTGTCCATAGACCTGTACCACTTTAAAGCTCATCAACTATTAAAATTTCAAATTTAAAGAGTATTTGGTGATTGCATAAGTACACGAAGTATCCAATTCCAACCTTAGTATGTGAATATTCGTCTTTTCCCTTTACTTTTTCCCTAGTGAGTTTCATTTTTATCTACTTAATGACGGCAAAGAAGTGAATTCGTTCTCCAAATTTTTAAGGACTATGGATTAGGACTAAATGGAAACATTGGTTTTTAGAAACGGCTAAGTCAGCAATCTTTCCTCTGTGAATACACTTTTCAAAATATCCTGTACATTTAAGGTTTAATAGGAGAAGTGTTTGTAGTAGTAACTAAATATGCCTTCCCTTATTATATTACAGAGCTACACTGATTTGTCTTTTGAGAACCCTGATTTGGGTTTTGACCCTTCAAACAGATGTATAAGCTTTTACAATGTATCTTAAGACAGTCTGTAAGTAGAGGACATCATGCTGGAGTCACTTTCTAAGTTAGCTATCGGTCAGTATTCTACTCTTTTAGTACTTCAAGTAAAACAATTATTCTTAGTTATATTATTCACATGATTTTGGATAGTTATAATGATGTAGTTCAAGAAAGAAACAAAATTTCAGGCAACAAACCTTTCACAAATTAACTTTTACCAATCATATCATTTGATGAGATGGTCAATATAGCAAGACTTTTTAAGTTCAACCATATAATGAATTACTCATTATTAAACTGGAGAACTTCAATAACTTTTTGCAATAATCTCTGTAAGAGGGCATGACAACCCACTCCAGGATTCTTGCCTGGAGAATCGCCATGGACAGAGAAGCCTGGTGGGCTACAGTCCATGGGGTCACAAAGAGTCAGACACGACTGAGCGACTAAGCACACACACACTAAGACAACTAATTTAAATTAAAAACAGGTAGCACACATTGTTATATACTTAGTTCTTAACCACTGATGTTCAGTTAGGACACTAATAAGGGTCAAAATGTCTTACAGAGTGGCTGTAATTAACAACATTGCTTTATGAAGAATCCACCTGCCAATGCAGGAGCCACAGGGGACTCGGGTTTGATCCCTGGGTAGGGAAGATCTCCTAGAGGAGGAAAGAGCAACCCACTCCAGTAGTCTTGCCTAGAAAATTCCACAGACAGAGGAGCCTGGCAAACTACAGTACCTGGAGTAGAAAAGAGTTGGACAGAACCGAGTATGCACATCAAATTAAAAAAAAAAAAACGTAGATCTTAAGCATTAGCACCTCAAAAAAGGAAAGGAAGAGGGCTTCTTTGGTGGCTCAGTTGTAAATATGTATATGTAAAACCCAATGCAGGCGACAGGGGTTCGACCCCTGGTCCAGGAAGATCTCACATGCCATGGAGCAGCTAAGCCCATGTGCCACAACTATAGAGCTTGTGCTCCAAAGCCAGGGAGCCACAGCTACTTAACCCTGAGCACCCTAGAGCCCGTGCTCTGCAACAAGGGAAGCCATGCAATGAGAAGCCTGCACCCCACTGCAACCGGAGGAAGCCCTGCGTACAACAAAGGCGCAACACAGACAAAAGTAAATAAAATTACACACACACACACACACATACATTATATATATAAAAGAAAAGAAGGAAGAAAGAAAATGGCAACCATGTTAGGCAATTAATATACTGATTATGGTGAATATTTTGCAATGTGTATCAAAATCACAACTTCAACTTATCAATTATACTCAATAAATCCAAAATAAATACATAAAATTTTTACTAGTCTAACGGGTAGCCTCACCAACAAGCTACTATGACTAGCTTTTTTAATGCCTTAAAATTAGGGTTCTCTCATAGTAACTGCTACAAGTGATAAAGAAATCAAGAGACATTACTTTAAAAATAACATTAATTCAAAGGACAAAGCAAACATGAGAAGAGAATCCTATCTAGTTCGTAATACTGCCTGAAGATCTATTGCTTTTACTGTTGTGCATGCCTCAGAATACCAAATATATGAAGTAAATTTCCCACAAATTGATTTTTTTCTATTTTTACATAAACATTCCTTTAAACAGAGAAAAGGTAGAGTCTAGCATCTAACAGTGTTAACAAGGTCAATTTATGGAACTAACAGTTTTCACAAAGTCTAAAGTTCTACTTACTCACCATGTACATATTCATTTCAAAAAACCATGCTAATTCCCTTCTTGTGACTATATCTTAAATTCTTATTTTTATATTTCTATCAGGTTCTACCCAGATATAAGAGAAATCAAATAAAGGGTAGAAAAACCTCCTGTTACCAGAGATTCTTCAGACACATCAACAGCACAAGTACTTAGTAATTAGTCGGGGGGGGACTACAACCTTAGATGAACTTTTCATTAAAAATCTACTAGTTGAAATGAAATTTAATTTAGCACTGCACAAGAAGCAGCTTGGATATTTACACTCCTCAGAGCTTCACCTTTGGCCACAATCTTTTTCTATATGCTCTCTCTGGGTAATTTCACCTACTCTCAAGGTTTCTACCATTTATCCAAATGCTTATGATCACAATCTTTTATTTCTGTAATGCATGAAACTTACTCCAAGATGAACGGAAGAGCTCATATAAATGTAAATACAACAAAAAACACATGGTCATCTCCAAATACAGAGAAAAAGCATTAGACAAAATCCAGCATATTCATGATAAAAATACTCAAGGTGTTCAATTTGATAAAGGGATCTATGAAAAACCTCACAGCTAAGAAAAATCACACTTAATGGTGAAAGACCAGATATCTTCCCCTAAGATCAAGAACAAGATAAAAATGTTAATTCTCACCACTTTTATTCAATATCTTAAGTAGGTTCTAGCTGGGCAATTAGACAAGAAAAGGAAATGAAAAGCACCTAGAAAGAAAGGAAACCTTCTTGTATACAGACCTTAAGATTTTCATCTTAAGAAATTCACTAAAAAAGTATTAAAACTGATAGTTTTTAAATTCAGCAAGATTATAGGACATAAGATCAACATACAAAAATCAATTGAGGCCTTTCCTGGCAGTCCAGTGGTCAACACCACGGGCATCCACTACAGGGGGCGTGGGTCTGATCCCTAGCTGGGGAACTAGGATCTAGACCCTCAGGTGCCTTGCAGAGTGGCCAAAAAAAAAAAAAATTCAATTGTATTTCTAGACAGCAGCAATGAACAATCTTTAAATGAAATTAAGAAAACAATTCCACTAACAAGAGCATCACCAAATAATAAAATACTCAGGAATAAATTTGGCGAGAGTACAAAACTGAAAACTACAAACATTTACTAGGAATTAGGGACCTCCCTGGTGGTCCAGGGGTTAAGAATCTGCCTGGCAATGCAGAGGACACAGGTTCCATCCCTGGTTAGGGAACATCCCACATGCTGCAGAGCAACTAAGGCCATATGCCACAACTACTGAAGCCCACGCACTCTAGAATCCCTGCTCTGCATCGAGCGGTCACTGCAACGAGAAGCCCACACACCACGACTACAGAGTAGCCCTCGCTCACCCCAACTAGAGAAAGCCCGTGCACAGCAACAAAGAGCCCCTGGGATGCAGTGAAGACCCATCACAGCCAAAACTAAGTAATTAATTTTTCAAAAAGCCAAAGGAATTAAAGAACAGTTAAATAACTGGAAAGACATCCCATTGTTCATGATTCAGAAGACAACACTGTTAGAATGTCAACACACCCCAAACTGACCTATAGGTTCAAAATTCCAGCTGGATTTTTTGCAGAAATTGACAAAGTAATCCTAAAACTCATATGGAAATGCAAAAAAACACAAATGACCCAAATAATCTTAACAAAGAAGAACAAAGTTGGAAGACTTCCCATTTTAAAAGCTACAAAGCTACAGTAATCAAGCCAGTGTGGTACTGGCACAAGAATAAATAGCAATCAACAGAACAGAAGTTCCAGAAACAAAACCTCTTATTTTTGGTCAACTGATTTTTGACAGGAGTCCCAAGGCATTTCTATGGAAACAGAACAGTCTTTTTAAAATGAATGAGGCTAGGGCAACTGGATATCCACATATGCAAAAGAATGATATTGGGTCCCACTCCCCTTTTTTAGACCACATACAAAAATTAACTGCAAATGGAACATAAACATAACTTTAAGTGTTAAAACTATAAAAATCTTAGCATAACACACAGCAGCAAATCTTCATCACCTTAGGTCAGGAAAAGTCTTCTTAGCTACAACACCAAAAGCAAGAGTGACACATGAACAGATAACTGGACTTTATAAACACTAGTGCGTCAAAGGACATCAACCAGAAAGTAAAAAGACAATCCACAAAATGAGAGAAAATCCTTTCAAACTATGTACTCCATACGGGACTTCTATCTAGAATATATGAAAAATGCTTACAACTCACTAATAAAAAGACAAATAAAACCCAACTTAAAATGGCCAACAGGTATATAAAACATGTTCAATGTTTCAAATGATCAGGGTAACAGCAAACCAAACGAGGTTTCACCTCATACGCATCAGGATTGCTACCAGCAAAACAAAAGACAACAAATGCTAACAAGGGTATGGAAACCTGGAACCCTTGTATACTGTTATTGGGAATGAAAAATGGTGTAGCCACTATGAAAAAAAGCACAGAGGTTCCTCAAAGTATTAAAAATAGAACCATCACAGATCCAGCAATCCCACTCCTGGGTATATATCCAAAATAATGGAAATCAGTATCTCAAAGAGATTAGCAATTCAATGTTCACTGCAGCATTATTACCAATAGCCTAGATGTGGTAACAACCTAAAGGTCCACTGATGAATGAATGGATAAAGAAAATAAGGGGTGGGTGTGGGGGTGGGGGCGTGTGTGTGTAGGATATATACAAACAGCTTCAAAAAAATGTACATCTGCCTTATACAACAACATGGATGAACCTTGAGGACATTATGCTAAGCGAAGTCAGTCAGCCACAGGACAAACACTGCATGATTCCAATTACATGAGACATCTTAAAACAGTCAAATTCCTAGAAGCAGAGAGCAGAACAACGGGTGTCAAGAGCAGAGTGAGGGAAAACAGGCTTAAAGTTTCAGTAAAGCCAAGCTCTAGAGACATGCTATATACAACACGACACCTACAGTCAACAATACTGTAATCTATAGTTAAAAGTCTGTTAAGACAGTAGGTCTTCTGTTAAGTGTTCTTACCACAATAAAATAAGATTAAAAAACATATTTTAAGATAAATAATCTAGACAGAAAGGAGATTAGTGGCTTCCAGGAATTCCAAGATAAAGGAAATGAGGAGTGACAGCTAAAGGGTACAGCAATTCTTGAGGTGATGAAGATGTTTTTTAATTAGGCAGTACTCATGGTTGCACGACTCTGTGAACATACTGAAAATCACTTAAGGGTAAACTTGATGATATGTGAATTATAACAGGATGGACCTCAAAATAATCATACTGAAAGAACCCAGACAAAAAAAAAATGTACTATATGATTCCAATTTATAAAAATCTAGAAAGCAGGCTAATATATAATAATAAAGAGCAGATGAGTGTTTCCTTGGGGACAAACTGAGGAAGGAAGGATGGTTACAAATAGGCACAAAGAAACTTTTGGGAATAAGAGATCTGTTTACTACCTTGACTGTAGTGGTAGTATCACAGCTATATACATAAGTCAAAATGTAACAAAGTAAAATTTCGACATGGTTAATTTTCTTTAAGTCAGTTATACCACAATAAAGTGAGAAGGGTTAAAAAAAAAAAAAGAAGACAACTCAATTTAAAAATGGGTAAAGGATTTGAACAGATAGCCCAAAGAAGACACAATAATGGCCAAAACGCATGTGAAAAGACGCTCAACATCCTTAGCCATTTGGTAAATGCGACTCAAAATGACAATGCCATACCACTTGACATCCACCAGATTGGCTATAGTCAAGAAGACAGATAAAAAGAGATGGGAATACCAGACCAACTTACCGGCCTTCTGAGAAACCTGTAGGCAGGTCAAGAAGCAACAGTTAGAATCAGACATGGAACAACGGACTGGTTCCATATTGAGAAAGGAGTACGTCAAGGCTGTATATTGTCACCCTGCTTATTTAACTTCTATGCAGCGTACATCATGAGAAATGCTGGGCTGTATAAAGCACAAGCTGGAATCAAGATTGCTGGGAGAAATATCAGTAACCTCAGATATGCTGATGACACCAGCTTATGGGAGAAAGTGAAGTGGAACTAAAGAGCTTCTTGATGAGGGTGAAAGAGGAGAGTGAAAAAGCTGGCTTAAAACCCAACATTCAAAAAACTAAGATTATGGCATTGGGTCCCATCACTTCACTGCAAATAGATGGGGAAACAACAGAAACAGTGACAGATTTTATTTTCTTGGGCTCCAAAATCACTGCAGACAGTGACCACAGCCATGAAATTAAAAGACACCTGCTCCTTGAAGAAGAGCTATGACAAACCTAGACAGTATTAAAAAGCAGAGACGTTACTTTGCAGACAAAGGTCTGCATATTCAAAGCTATGGTTTTTCCAGCAGTCATGTATGGATGTGAGAGTTGGACCATAAAGAAGGCTGAGCATCGAAGAATTGATGCTTTCAAACTGTGGTGTTGGTGAAGACTCCTGAGAGTCTCCTGGACTGCAAGGAGATCAAACCAGTCAATCAACCCTGAATATTCACTGGAAGAACTGACGCTGAAGCTCCATATCTTGGCCACCTGATACAAAGAGCCAACCCACTAGAAAAGACCCTGATGCTGGGAAAGATTGAAGGCAGGAGAAGAAGGGGGTGACAGAGGACAAGATTGTCAGATGATATTACCGACTCAATGGATACGAGTTTGAGCAAGCTCCGGGAGATGGTGAAGGGCAGGGAAGCCTGGTGTGCTACAGGCCATGGGGTCACAAAGAGTCAGGCCCGACGGAGCAACCGAACAACGACAATGGGTAAATCGTATGGTATGTAAATGAACCTTAATAAAGCCTAAAAATGTAAATGGAACACCAAATTTGTACACGTGATTCTAATAAACTCTTTATAATCAGATTTTTCATATACTCCCCAAACCTGCTCCTTCTCCTGTTTTCTAATTTTTCAGTAAATCTTATCATCATTCTATCAGGGGCTCAGAGCAAAACCTGAGATCTCATCCTTGACTTTTCCTTCACAGCCTACGCATAATCCATTAGAAATACTGCAGCAATGACTTCATAATTTATCTTAATTATGAAGACTTCTACCCCTTTCTTCACCTCTCACCAGTTTTCTGCAACCGCCTCTTAACTAACTTCACTCTTCACTGCCATCTCTTTCTGGTTTTCCACACAACACAGCTACTTTTATAGAAGGCTAACCAGATTGTGTTACTTCGAAGCTCAAAATCCTCCACCAGATTCCTATCACCCAGAGTGAAATTCAGACCTCTAAAAACCTCCTCTTGAAACTTCAAGAGAAGTTCCTTCCTCATTGTTCCCACACTACCTTCAGAGATGCTTGCCCTGACTAGTCTATTGAAATAGTACCTCTATTTTAAATAGTACCCACCCCCAACACACACTATTCTTTTAATCTAGTTTTTCTTCATAGTACCTGAGAGCATATCATCTATTTGTCTATCCATTGCTATCTTCTCCTCTTAAATGTACGTTCCATGAGGACAGAGTTTGCAAACATTTTATTTCTATCTCTCAATTTCTGCTTTTTGCTTTCTCCTATTCGCCCTCCTCCCCTTCTTCTCCTTCCCTATCAATATAGCAAATACAAATAACTTCTGAGTAAATGAATAAATGTTCACAATATCATTCAGGATCTAGGCATCAAATTCAAGAACAGCTGTTCTGTCACAACTGAATGACTCTCCCTTTTCATGGCATCACCATTTCTACTTTGTCTAATCGGGAAAATTCCCGATTAGACATTCTCTTCTCACCTTCATAAAACCTGGCTAAATACCTTATGAAGCCATCAGTGTGTGATTGTTTCCACAGACACACAGCATAAAGTGAATCCTAAAGAAATAATGCTACTAGATATCTTTCCATGAGACCTCGTCATATACTACTAGAGAAGTATTCTCATCACAGTCTTCATGCTTTATAAATCAGTTAAGGTAACATGAGCTGTTACAATAAACCGAATCAGGAAAGCTCAACATTAAAAAGTTTCGTTTTTAAATAACAATGCCACATGGTTGTTTCTGGGTAGTGGATGGCTTTCTGATTCACAATCCTTCAGTTACCTACTGGTGCCTCACAAACCATCCCCAAATGTACTGGCTTAAAACAAAATCTGTAATTTCGCGATTTATCACAACTCTCATATGGTATTAAGTGGGCCAATGGCACAGCTAAAGGTCCAAATGCCTCTGTTTCCACAGCAGCAGGAATCGCAGCGGGGCTTGCCAGCCGGGCACCTTGCTTCAATGCAGTTAAAGACCTTGACGCTGGCTAAGATTGAGGGCAGGAGGAGAAGGGGACAACAGAGGATGAGATGGTTGGATGGCATCAAAGACTCAATGGACATGAATTTGAGCAAGCTCCGGGAGATGCTGAAGGACAGGGAAGCCTGCAGTCCATGGGGTTGCCAAGAGTCAGACACAACCGAGCAATTGCACAATGACAATATAGACTATCAAAAGTTATTATTTTATATCACATTTTTGTTATTCCTCAAAAAATCTTGAAACAGAAGGGCCAGAAATCTAAATTTTAGTGAGCAGAAAGTGGGTGACCTGTCCAAAAAAGGAGGTAAGATCATAGCTATAGCTCCGAGTAAAAAGAAGTTAGAAAGTTGTAACAAAAGCTAATAGCAAATGAAGAGAGGAAAAAACACTTCCACTAAATATTATTTCAAATGGAAATTTCAAAAACCAAAAATACATCTCCTGATATCGATCATAAATAAATCCCTTTGGAAGCAAGTTAACAAACTGATTTTAAAGGTGTTGATTAGATTGATAATCAACAATTAGATAGATTAGATGATAATCAACAATTAGATAATTAGGTAGATTAGATCTTATGTTTTTCCAAAACATGAGTCTTCAAAGTGGATCAAGGAGATTGACAGTTGAAGCCAAATAAGAAGTATTTCCAAAATAACACTTGTCTTCAAATTTTTTCCCCTGTCTACACTAAAATGTGACATCTGATTTATACACATTCACTATCTTTTATCTTTCTTGACATAGGACAGTTAACAAAACTTTCACTGAATTAACAAGTGGTTTTATTTTTCATGCCTATATGAGATTTTTCTTCCGAGCCGTTTTCTAGTTAGTATAGCCCTTTTAATAGGTGGACCTGATCGTCACAGGCCCTGTGAGATTTAGGAACTTCACCTAGTTTTGTGGTAGACACTGATCAGACTCTGGGAATAGTCCTTTTGACAGTGCTCACTTTCAACTCTCCATCAAAGTTCACACATACACTGTCAGGGCACAAGAGTCCTCTAAGACTTGTTGGGGAAAACACACACACACAAACACACTATCCATCCCCAAAAAACAAGCACTTACATCTTTTTCAGTATTTAAAGTTATTTTCAGTTATTATATACATGTATAATATATATTATAACATTGTATATATTTTATATATATATATAATATAGTATTTCCAGTTATTCTAAATAACTTACTACTTCTTGATTTTTCCATTTTAGGTATAGAAGATGAGAATTAACTTTTATATATTAACACATTCACACACCCTACTCCCAATACAGCAGTGACAGAATGAGATGGTTAGACAGCATCATCAACTCAATGGACATGAATCTGAGCAAACTCCAGGAGATAGTGAAGGACAAAGGAGCCTGACATGCTGCAGTCCCTGGGGTTGCCAAGAGTCAGACACGACTTAGGGACTGAACAAAAATTCCCACTATACCATAACCACACATCCTATACACGCCTTATCCTATTACCTCAATATAGTAATATATAATTTTGGCTAGACCAATCTTCAGCAATTACATTATGCACACACACACATACATTTTTGATAACTGAACCATGTGGTCTATCAGAATTGTTTTTCTATCCTGCACTGCTTTTTGATACACCTTAACAGTGGTTTATCACTCATTAATTAGTGTTTACTTCTAACTTATCCCTCAAGAAAGTCTCCCTTAACTTTATAAAACTCATCTTGATAAATGCAAACACATCAGGTATTCCATATTTTTGAATCGATGACTCAGAGTTTCCTGACCTACTACAACCTAGATCAGTCAATCTCTAGAAAAGTGCTGTCCAAAAGAACTTCCTGCAGTGATGGAAATGTCCTGCATCTCTTCTCTTCAATGTGGTAGCCACATGCAGTTACGGGACACTTACACTGTGGCTAGTATGACTGAGAAACAATTTTCAGTTTTATTTCATCTTAACTAATTTCCATTTAAATAGCTACATAAAGCTAATGGTTACCAATTGGGACAGAGAAGCCCCAGAATGATCAGAGCTGTGATTTGGGGTATTTCTCTCCTTCATTTCCTAATCTCTTTCTTGATCTCCTTCCTTATTTTAACAGAGCATAAATTCTAGCTTCCTGAAAGACGATGCATGAGAGATTAAAAAAAAAAAATTTTAATTAACTATGTAGAAATTTCCTTCTCTCTCATACTTCATTTATAATCTGGGTATAGAATTACAATGAAAATCACTTTCTCCCAATATCTTAAAGGCATTATTCCACTTAAGAGTATTCAGTGTTGCTAATGAAAAATCGACATCATTCTGATTCGTGATCCTATGTATAAATCCCCCTCTCTGTGGAGTCTCACAAAATCTTTTTTCTATCCAAGATATTCTGAAATTTCACAACAATCTACCTCCAGTATGGGCCTATTTTAATTCACTGTGATGGCTGTTCAAAGGGCCTCTTTAACTCAGACATGCATGTTCTATAATTCTGAGATGTTTTCTTTAACTACTTGATTGGTGATTCCCTCCCCTCCAGTGCCTCTGTTCTCTCCTTCTGAAACATCTGTTCTTCAGATTGTTCTGCTAATTTTATCTTTTCTTTCTTTTATATTTTCCTTCATTTAGGAGTTTTTGTGCCGTTTTTGTTGCTGTGACTGCTCACCTTTATAATCATCATCAACTTTATCTTCCTTATGTTGTGCTCTATGGACATTCTTATATTTTTTTAGTAAGTAAACTATTTATTTCTGGGTGCACTGGGGCTTTGTTGCTGTGCACAGGCAACAGCTGTGGGGAGTGGGGGCTACTCTGCTGCGGTGCACTGGCTTTTCACTGTGCCAGCTTCTCCTGTTGCAGAGCGCAGACTCCAGGCGCACGGGGCTTCAGCAGCTGCACCACACTGACTTAGTAGCTGGGGGTCTCGGGCTTAGTTACTCCGAGGCATGTGGGAGCTTCCTGGACCGTGATCTCTTCGTTAACACGGTATCTGCCAGGATGCTCTGCATAGGAAAATTTACTATGTTTCCTTTTTTTTGGCCATGAGGCATGTGGGATCTTAGTTCCCTGACCAGAGATTGAACCCATGTCCCCTGCACTGGCAGGTAGATTGTTATCTACGTACCAGCAGGAAAGTCTTGGGCATTTTTTAATACATATTGTTCTCATTCCATGAATGTAAAAACTACTCTTACATTCAAAAATTATTAAGAGTTGTTCCGTTTTTGCATCATGTGTCTCTTCCAAACTGGTTTTAGTCTGTTTTTGTTTTGATCTCCATCATATTAGTGACTTGTCCAAACTAAGCTATTTGTTCATAGTTAAGAATATGCAGAGTACATCATGAGAAACGCTGGGCTGGGAGAAGCACAAGCTGGAATCAAGATTGCCAGGAGAAATATCAAAAACCTCAGATAGGCAGATGACACCACCCTTGGGGCAGAAAGTGAAGAAGAACTAAAGACCCTGTGAAAGTGAAAGAGGAGAGTGAAAAAGTTGGCTTAAAGCTCAACATTCAGAAAACTAAGATCAAGGCATCTGGTCCCATCACTGCATGGGAAATAGATGGGGAAACAGTGGAAACAGTGTCATAATTTATTTTTGTGGGCTCCAAAATCACTGCAGATGGTGACTGCAGCCATGAAATTAAAAGACACTTACTCCTTGGAAGGAAAGTTATGACCAACCTAGACAACATATTCAAAAGCAGAGACATTACTTTGCCAACAAAGGTCCGTCTAGTCAAGGCTATGGTTTTTCCTGTGGTCATGTACGGATGTGAGAGTTGGACTCTGAAGGATGCTGAGCGCCGAAGAATTGATGCTTTTGAACTGTGGTGTTGGAGAAGACTCTTGAGAGTCCCTTGGACTGCAAGGAGATCCAACCAGTCCATTCTGAAGGAGATCAGCCCGGAGTGTTCATTGGAAGGCCTGATGCTAAACCTGAAACTCCAATACTCAGGCCACCTCATGCGAAGAGTTGACTCATTGGAAAAGACCCTGATGCTGGGAGAAACTGGGGGCAGGAGGAGAAGGGGACGACAAAGGATGAGATGGCTGGATGGCATTACTGACTCGATGGACATGAGTTTGAATAAACTCCAGAAGTTGTTGATGGACAGGGAGGCCTGGTGTGCTGCGATTCATGGGGTCACAAAGAGTCGGACACGACTGAGCGACTGAAATTAACTGAAGAAGGAGACATTAAGAAGTTAACTAATGTACATGATGGAGATTGCTGACAACGAGTTGGGACTTTTCCCAGGGGAACTATTTAAACTGGCATTTTTAGAATATTTTTTTCTCTTGGACAAGTCAAATTCCTCAAAGGAAACTTTTTTGTTCATGTAACCATAAATAATTTTGAAATACATAACATGTATTCACACATCTTTGGTAACATCTAAAATTTCCATAAGTTTCAATTATAAAGACTATAATTTTGAGCAAGACTTCCCTTGTGGCTCAGATGGTAAATCTGCCTACAATGTGGGAGACCCAGGTTTGATCCCTGGGTTGGGAAGATCCTCTGGAGAAGGAAATGGCAACCCACTCCAGTACTCTTGCCTGTAAAATCCCATGGACAGAAGAGCCTGGTAGACTACAGTCCATGGGGTCGCAAAGAGTCAGACACAACTGAGCAACTTCACTTTTAACAACTATTTATCTTAAATATAATTTCAGACTTAGCAAAAAGTTTCAAAAATATGCAGAGTTCCCACATACCCTTCATCCAAATGCTCCTAATGTTAACATCTTACATAGCCAGAATACTACTATGAAAACCAGGACGTCAACACTGATAAAAGACTATCAGTAAAACTGCAGACCTTATTCAACTTCCACCAGTTTGTCTACTAATACCCTGTTTCTGTTTCAGAATCCAATCCAAGATTCCATATGGTATTTAGTTTCACGTCTCCTAAACTCTGGTCTTTGACACTTTGTCCACCTTTCCTTGTCTTTCATCATCTTGATACTTTTGGAGGTTACTGATCAGTTACTTTGTAAAATAACCTCCAATTTGGCTTTATCTAATGTTTTCTCATAATAAAATTGAGATTATGCATTTGGGGCAAAAATAGTACAGAAAAGATGTGATGTCCTTCTCAATATACGACACGGGGGTCTCTAATAGTGATGTGTTTTATTCTTGGTAATGTTAACCATAATCTATTAATTAACATGGTGCCTGCCAGGATTCTCTATATAAATTTACTGTTTCCTTTTTTGGTTTTTGGCCTTAGGGCATGTGGGGGATCTTACTTCCCTGAGCAGGTAATGAACCCACTGTCCCCTGTAGTGAAAGTGCGGAGTCTTAACCACTGGACTGCCAGGGAAGTCGCCCCACCCCTTCTCAAATAAACAATATTGATTAAAGAAAAAAACTATATCACTACTCTTCTAAATGTGTCAAATGGACCCTAAAAACTATTATCAATTTTATTTGATAACTGTCATCATACACTGAGCAAACTGTTCCTTACTATGGAACTATTAACAGTAAAAAAAGTTTACATCGTTCCTCTCCACCCTCTATTATATTTATTCTACACACTGTTATCTTGATATGATATATTTTTATGTTTGGGTTATATATGGATTATCTAATAATTCTCCTCTGTAAATACATATCTGTATATAAATATAATTTTTTTAAATATAAATTTTTAAAATTCCTTGTGACCATAAGGTTCTAAGTACCAATTCAAAAGTAATTCTGTGTTTTCATTATAATTAATATTAGTATATGACAGATCAAAACACAAGTATATTATACATTTGGAAAATTATTCAGCAAAAAATAAAATTTTACTGAAAATATCCCTCTTAATGAAATATATAGAGCTTACCTTTTTCTTTTCAGTTTATGAGTCCATGAACAAATATTACATACTATCAAAACGCAACAAGCATTAATTCTGTTCCTTTTATTTTTATAGATAAAAATGCTTAATAACCATAGGACGGACCAGAAAATCTTATTACAGTGATGTTACTCAACTCTGCAAGCTCCCTTTAGGGTTATGTATCAGATATTATACAGTGATCTACTATTAAAACCTATTTTTAATGATCTGACATCTACCTAACCCAAAAGATAAACTATAAATCCCTCATGATTTCTTTATTTCAGGCCCCCCAAAATTATATATTTTCTTGAACTTCATTTCCTATAATTAGATTTGACCTCATAAACAAAGTCTCCTCTTACATATCAAGATAATTTTTATGTTCCTACTAATAACCCTACATACTGATTTGCATTTTATTTAAAAAATCATAAATAATAAGTGATAATCACAGACTTTTATTCAACGACAAATGTATTTAATAAAGACTTTATCTTTTTGCTACTGCTACAGTTTTTTTCTGATACGTATCAATACATTAAGGAGAGTTCTATCACAAAGTGTTTCAGTTTTTGTCCCGGGCAATTTTTAAAAATCATTTGGGTTTCCTTTGTAGAAAACTACTTTCAGACTGAATTAGATGGTTATAGGTTCAAAGGCTAGCGTGAGCACATCTACGTCCATTGTTCTCGGGCTGACAGAGCCAGAGCTTAAAGCGGAAAATAAACAGGCCGTAAGGCAGTTAGCAGGGAAGAATGGAAGGTGCTAAGAGGGGCAGACAAGTAGCACTTGGAAGCCGAAGCATATAAACCTGAGCTAAATGCCAGAAATAGAAAACAGAAGCCAGGTTCCAAAGGAGAGGAGGACACCCAAAGCAGAGGAGGAGCCCAGAACACACAACAGAGAAGGACCAACGCCTGGAATCCAGTCCCGACCAGAAACACTGAGCGGGGAGTGCTGTGCCCTGTACTAACTGTGTGTCTCTCACCTAGAGGTGCTCTAAATGAAAAAGCATACACTCTTACGTACTTCAAATGTCTATAAGCTAGTTTCAAGTACGAAACCCTGCTGTAGCCAGTATGAGCAGCAACAGGCCTCTAATTCCCATAGGAATTATCTTGCATAAAATAAAGCATATAGTAATTGAACCATACTCCAGCCCCAAATGTATGAAAACATTTTAAGCCAATAAAGTGATGTCTTTATGCAATGCAGCACTACGCTTCCACTAAAAAACATCATTTTTCTGCCTCTAAATGATGGTATCTTTCTGGAGTTACATAATTACTGGTTCTGCTTCAAATTTATACAAAAATAAAACAGCATACTAACGGAGACTTATTTACTACACCAAACCATTTAAAACTATAGATCAGTTTTATTTATTCTTGAGAAAAAGTGACCTCCCTTTCGTTGACTATGTATACTAATTCTCATCATAAATGTCCATTAATTGTATGATTAAGATATTATTAGTCATAACTATCCTTCAAGTCAGCAGGGAATTTGTTAAGATCTTTAGAGGGCATTTGATCACAAGAGCTAAATTTGGCAAGTCTGAAATATAAAAAAGACAGAAAAATAATGTGAGCGTTCTCTGTGAAAGGTCTTTGGCCTAGGTGCAGAGCAAGGCTGCCTTTGTTACATGGTGGTTGTCAGGTGTGGAGTTATGGACTAAGCAGGTTTGATTTCTCTGGCTCCAGAAGCTCTAGGGAACTAAATGAACAGAACACATAGAGCAAGATGAAGCTGCTCTAGTCTTTCAGGAATAGGGTGTAGTTGGGTCCTGGGATCAGAAATCCAAACTTGACTAATGATGTCAAAGCTGCTTGGATTCTCTAAATATATTAAAGAACTTTGTTTTTCATGGTAATTGCAAAGCTGCCTTTAATCTATCAGGCTGAATCAGCTAAAACTAGAAGAGAAAGGCTATGCATCTGGTCCACAGGTAGAAAGGGGCTTTGAAAAAAGTCGGTAATAGTGACAGCAATAGGAATCGAAGTAGAACAAGGACTTTAAATAAAGGGAAGGAAATGAGAGGGAAAGAAGACAAATTTGAGCCTCAATATGCAACTTTCTTCACATACGTGGTGAAATATTCCTGTCAAATGTTTAATCTTTTTTTCAAGACTTTCCTAACAACCTCACTTGCACAGAATCAAAGCACTCACAAGAAATACTGAGTAAAATCATCTCAATTTGTAATTTAGATACTAATTTAAAAGGGACATTGATATAGGTGGGGTCCAGAAAGTGAGTTTACATAATAAATATTTTATTTAAATAACTTTTAAAGACTCACCTGTAGGCTTAACTGAATAAAACCCAATGGCCTCTCCTTTCTTCCACAGAATCTTAGCATAATCAGTACTGCTATGACACAGGAATGGGATCTCATTTCTCTCCATTTCCTGCTTTCTATAAATAATTCGATTCAGAACATACAGAACCACTCTCTCCCCAAGAGTTCTCACCTACAAAGAGAGTCAGACACCAGGCACAACGGTTATAATGCACATCAACTGAGAGATGCAATTTACCTCACTCCCTGCTTCCGTATCTCGTACTGACATTCAAAGCATTTTGAATACATTCAAAATGACTTGTAAACCATTTTATTATCACAAAGATGAGACCAAGTCATTCACACCAATAATAATCCATTTCTATGGATACAAATTATGCATGAAGTAATGCTTCGCAGCAAAATTCTAAAATAGGCAAGCAGGTTTCCAATATACCAATGCCCAGCATCTCCACTTTAGCAGTCAGTGTTCTCTTCTGGCTTCCAACTGCTGAGATCCCAGGTCTCCCCAAACTAACTGCAGCCCCCAACATCTCTAGTGCGTCAACTCTTTCCACCCATTCCAGCCTACACAATAAAAAAAAAAAAAGTAAAGAAAATAAAAGGGACAAAAGCTTAGTGTTACCCTGAAGACTTTAAAAACAATCATCTCATTTGATGAGGAAAGCCATAATTATGCTCTTGGGAAAGGCATCTGTCTCATCCTTTCCAGGTAAAATGGTCATTAAACAGTCATGTGTTTGTTATGCAACTCTCAGGAATACCTGTCTCCCCTCACACACATACACACACACCCCTCCACCAGACCAGATGGGCAATGACGGTGGCACCAGGACAACCTGATGAAAACAAAACTTGGGTCAATCACGGAATGGTAACAGAACCTCACCTCCTACAGGCAGGGCGACAGTCACAGGGACCCCCTCATCAACTGCCTGACACTGAACAGTGGGGTTTTCCCCACAGATATCTGTCACTGCTAAAAACAAGAGTCTAGCCATGAAATCTACACGCCTGCCCCAACTTTCCTTAAAGAAAAACAAGAATGTCTAATTAGGGGGAGAGAGAGAAAAAAGCATTAGGCACACACACACTACTACCAAAAACCTCCCTGCAAAGAGATTTCCAATACCAAACAGCACATGTAATGACCATGTTCACCAGCTTACAAGGTAATCCATGCCTTCCTGAACAGCTCTGACCAGCATGAAATTCCTCCTCACACTGAGCTGAAATCTCTTTTCCAAAAACTATACTTTGCTTGATATTCTGGACCACAGAGTCTACAAATATTTGAAAACAGCCATTATATTCTCCTAAATTTCCTATCAAAGCTGAATGTAGAAAAAGACTAATCTAATATGATTTTGGGTACTCCTGCCATTCCAGTCTTATCCCTTGAAATAGCTTCAGATCCCTAATGTCATCGGATGTGACATCCCAAGTCAGCGGATACAGCTACTACAAATATAAACTGAAGATATTGATAAGATAATGGGGCTTTTCTGTATAAACTTAAGGTTTTTATTAGCTTTCTTTCTTTCCTTGATTTTACTTCTAATTAACTAAAGCCCAATCTTTTTCATATGTGCTGCTGTTTTAGTTTGATCTTCATGATATACAGTTAATTTTTTGAACCCATAGATGTTATTTTACCTTTTTCACTAGTTTATTTTCATCATGTTAGATCCTTCTCTTTGTTTCTTAATTCTGCTTTTACAGATGAGTTCTCTCTTCCAGCACTGTGGCATGCTAAGCATGCCAGCTATGTCATCTTCTAAGTAATAAAAAATGATGATGGGGACAGAAAAAAGGACTAAGTTTTACAGTGTGCTACTGAGGACCTCCTCTCCACTACACTGTTTGGAACACTGAATGGACCACCCAAAATGGCCCTACTCATAAGCAAGTTTCCTGGTCAGTCTCTCCTAGAGACAGAGAACCTAAGCAACCACACAGAGAGAATAAGCTGTTTCCCACCCAAAAGGAAAAATCGGAACCTAAAGTTGATGTGCTTAACTACAGATCAATTAAACCACAGGTTCTCATTCCTCCTCCCTCAACACTCAGACCCTCACATTAGAATCAAGGAAGCCCAATCTAAGTGCCAGTTTCACCATAACAGCGGAACAATGAAAGGGTATAATATCACCAGGTATGCTAAAATGGAGAACAGCCCAGTAACTTCAAAAACTATCCCGGTTTATGGGAAACACATTGTGAAATGGTCTCTTAAGAAACACTTTTAAAAATGACAGGGTCTTGTTACCTGCTTAAGCCCCTCTCTAGAAGGGACAGACGTTTTCACAATATCATCAATAGCCCACCACTGATCAGCAAGGTAAAGTGCCACAGCTAAAAGAGAACAAATGATGGTTAATATCGAAGTCTTAAAGTACACGATACTACTCTTTTGTAGGTTAAGGATGCTCTTAAATATACCCATACTCTATAATACAATGTGGCAGCCCCATTTATACTATCTTACTGTATTTCGCTCACTAACCAACTGAGAAATATTATTTTCCTAAATTTACAGTTTCAAATGTTTTTTTTTCCCCCAAATCCCTTCATGTAGCCATCTTTTAATAAATTTCTAACTGTTTGGGGGGAAGAATTCCTCAATTTATAAAGATTAAGCAAAATAGAGACCTGTGAGTGAATCCTCAGGTGCAAAAAGAGCAAGAACTTTCTGGGTCTGATCTCCACCATAGAGAGGTACAAAGCCTACATTTGACAGGCTAATAGGAATCTGAAATGACAATTGATTAAACATTAGTGAAGAGCTGGTAAAGAAAATATCAAAAACACTATGTTTCTACCAATAGTTTAAACATACATTAACACTAATTGCATAGTTTCTTTTCACAGAGGATATTTCTAGCCTCTAGAAAAAAAAAAAAAAGACCAAATGAGATAGACTTTGCTTTTGCAGGAATTTTATTAACTTGGGAGAAAAATGAAAGTATTTCAATAAATATCACTGTGCTCTAGCTATGCATCTGAATAAAAACAAAAGCATGATATGCTCTATAAAATGATTTAAAAATTTTATCATCTGTTATTTAGATCACTTGAGGGAGAAAAAATTTCATTTTCTAGTAAAAGACACTGGGGTATTTTTCCCCTGAGATACATACAATACTTTAAATCTTTTCTGCCTTCAATGAATGAAAGCTGCTCAGTCATATCTGACTCTTTATGACCCCATGGACTGTAGACTGCCAGGCTTCTGTGTCCATGGAATTCTCCAGGCAAGAATACTGGAGGGGGTATTCCCTTCTCCAGAGGATATTCCCAACCCAGGGATCGAACCCAGGTCTCCTGCATTGCAGTCAGATTCTTCACAATCTGGAACGCTAATTCCCTATTTACACATAATATTGCCATTCAAAGAACTGTAAAATACTTACGTTGGAAGAAGCTAAGAATTCATTAAATAAACATCATTTGCCAAAAGAAAAACCTGAGGCCTAAAGAGGTTAGACAATTTGCCTGTCATCAAATTCACACCAGAATTCTAATAATTTTATGTCTTAACGATCTATCAAAATATAGTCAAAAATTTTAATATTCTGGGAAAAGGAAGGTTTGTGACACAAAAAAGTGTAATGTATGTTTTGCTCATTTTTTTTTATTTAATTAAATTTTTTTTGCTGATTTTTATAAAAAATGTTTGTAAAACAATTTCCAAATCTAAAGTAGATTTAATTGGGTTAGCTCAAATATGGCTAACCAGTCATTTCATCATGCTGCTGTACTAACAAATCAATATTTATCCATTCTACTGAAAAGTCTTCTGATAAAAATTTCAAAGGTGATTATTTAACACTTTCAAAGATAATAAAAGGATACCAACTTCATTATAAACTCAGTGGAAAAGACTGATAAAAATCACAGCAGGATGCCTTACCGTAATATTGAGAAGAGAAAAACGTTCTGGATTTTCAGGGTCCCCACACCTCAGATCTGACATGTAATCTTCAGCAGAATTTTCGAGTTCCTCATGACTGCAATTATCCAACATATCCACAGGGAATGCCATCCTCTTTAACAAACAACATGGGACAAAATGTTTCAGAGTATGAAATACTGTTTTCCAAAAAAAAAAAAAACGCTATCTTCCTGTACTGAGAAAACTTTTTATTGTAATAGCACAGCATTTTATTGTAAGGAGACTTCTTTTTTACTATGCCAAAAAAGACTACAACTTGAGCCTGCTGATTTAAATGTATGTCAAAAAGAAAACTTAAACACTCATATTAAAGCCAACCAATGAAATAAGAATTAATGCCCATGCACCTTTGGTCAATTAATTTATGACAAAGGAGCTAAGAATATACAATGGACAAAAGACAATCTCTTCAATAAGCAGTGCTGGAAAAACTGGACAACTACATGCAAAAGAATGAAATTAGAACATTTTTCTTACACCATTTAAAACGTTTTTTCATACCATTTACAAAAATACACTCCAAATGGATTAAAGACCTGAACTTAAGACCAGAAACGCTAACAGTCCTAGAAGAAAACAGAGGTAGAATGCGCTTTGGCATAGAGCACATCGATACTTTTCCGGATCTGTCTACAAGTGCAAAGGAAACAAAAGCAGAAATAAACCAATGGCGCCTAATTAAACTGAAAAGCTTTTGCACAGCAAAGGAGATCATCAATAAAATAAACAATCTACTGAATAGGAGGAAGTATTTGTAAATGATATGACCAATAAGGAATTAATACCCAAAATATATGAACAGCTCATACAACTCAATGTCAAAAAACAAACCAGTTAAAACACAAGCAGATCTGAATAGGCATTTTTCCAAAGAAGTCATATATACAGATGACCAACAGGCACATGAAAACATGCTCAATATCGCTAATCATCAAAGAAATCCAAGTCAAAACCACAACAATTTATTATCTCACATCTGTAAGAATGGCCATCATCAGAAAGAACATGAATAACAAATGCGAGAGAAGGTGTGGAGAAAAGGGAACCCTCTACACTGCTGGTGGGAATGTAAAATGGTATAGCCCCTGTGGAAAACAGTATGGAGGATCCTTAAAAAGCTAAAAATAAGGAATTCCTGGTGGTCCAATGGTTAGGACACAGCACTTTCACTGTGCTGGGCCTGGGTTCAGTCTCTGGTTGGGGAACTAAGATCCTGCAAGCCAGTACCTGGGTACACATCTGAAGAAAACAAAAACAGTAACTCAAAAAGATACATGCCTCCCAATGCTCATAGCAGCACTTTATAATAGCTAAGGTACAGAAGTAACCTAAGTTTCCATCAACAGATGAATGGATTAAAAAGATCAGATTTTTTTTTAATGTGTATAATGTGGGGTGTGTGTGTGTGTGTGTGTCTGTGTGTGTATATATATAAAATGGAATACTACTCAGTCATTAAAAAAAGAATGAAATTTTTTCTTTTAAAGAATAACATGGATGGACCTAGAAGGTAATATGCTTACTAAATTAAGTCAGAGAAAGACAAATATTACACGTTATATGCAGAATCTAAAAAATAAAACAATAAATGAATATAACAAAACAAATTCACAGATACAGAGAACAAGCTGGTGGGAAGAAACAGAAAGGGACAAGACGGAGTTAGGGAATTAAGAAGTACAAACTCCCATGTATAAAATAAGCTACAAGGATATACTGTTCCATACAGGGAAATGTATGATTATTTTATAACTTTAAATGGGGTGTGTGTCTGTGTGCATGTGCATGCGTGCACACACTCAGTCATGTCCTACTTTTTGACCTCATGGACTGTAGCCCACCAGGCTTCTCTGTCTATGGGATTCTCCACACAAGAACACTAGAGTGGATTGCCATGCCCTCAGAGGATCTGCCCGACCCAGAGACTGAACCTGAGTCTCTCACATCTCCTGCACTGGCAGGCATATTCTTTACCACTGTACCATAAATGGAATATAACCTATAAAAACACTGAACCACTGTTTTACACATCTGAAACTAATACTGTAAATCCACTTCAATTGTAAAAAATGAATAATTCCTTAAATGATAAAACTAAATATTTACAAGGTATAGGATATAAACACACATGCATACAAATAAATCATCATACACCTCTCAACGTAAGAGTCACTGTAAAAGGACACAGGAACTTTTCAGAATCACAGAAACATTTACAAATATGTTTTGGTGATGGTTGAACCACCTTATAAATTTACTTTTTAAACAATCACTGAAGTACAGCTGTAACAGGTAAATGTTGTTCAGTCACTCAGTTGTTTCTTTGCGACCCCACAGACTGCAGAACACCAGGCTTCCCTGTCCTTCACTATCTGAGTTTGCTCAAACTCATGTCCATCAAGTTGATAATGTCATCCAACCATCTCATCCTCTGTCACTCCCTTCTCCTCCTGCTCTCAATCTTTCCCAGCATCGGGGTCTTTTCCAATGTGTCAGCTCTTCACATCAGGTGGCCAAAGTATTGAAGCTTCAGCATCAGTCCTTCCATTGAATATTCAGGGCTGACCTCCTTTAGGACTGACTGGTTTGATCTCCTTGCAGTCCAAGGGACTCTCAAGAGTCTTCTCCAAAACACTTCAAAAGCATCAACTCTTCCGCGCTCAGCCTTCTTTATGGTCCAACTCTCACATCTGCACATTACTACTGGGAAAACCATAGCTTTGACTTTACAGATCTTTGTCAAAGCAATGTCTCCACTTTTTAATACACTGTCTATGTTTGTCATGGCTTTTCTTCCAAGGAGCAAGTGTCTTTTAATTTCATGGCTGCAGTCACCATCCACAGTGATTTTGGAGCCCAAGAAAATAAAATCTGTCACTGTTTCCATTTTTTCTACATCTAATTGCCATGAAGTAATGGGACCAGATGACATGATCTTAGTTTTCTGAATGCTAAGTTTTAAGCCAGCTTTTTCATTCTCCTCTGTTATCTTCATCAAGAGGTTCTTTAGTTTCTCTTCACTTTCTGCCATAAGGGTGGTGTCATCTGCATATCTGAAATTATTGATGTTTCTCCCAGCAATCTTGATTACAGCTTGTGCTTTATCCAGCCTGGCATTTCACATGACATATTCTGCACAGAAGTTAAATAAGCAGGGTGACAACATACAGACTTGATGTACTCCGTTCCCAATGTGGAACCAGTCCGTTGTTCCATGTCTAGTTCTAACTGTTGCTTCTTGACCTGCATACAGGTTTCTCAGAAGGCAGGTAAGATGGTCTTGTGTTCTCATCTCTTTAAGAATTTACAGTTTCTAAACTATATCTCTCATGAATACAGCTGTTAAAAAAAGGAAGCCAACAACTTAAAGGGGATGGGGGACACTAAAGATTTTTCACTAAAGTCAAGAAAAATAAGGACTTAACTACTAAATAATATGATATGTACTTGCTAATGCAATTAGTTGAGAAAATTAAGACTTCCCTAGTGGTTAAGAATCCATCTGCCAATGCAGAAACAGAGGTTCAATCCCTGGTCCAGGATGGTTCCACAGGCCATGGGACAACTAAGCCCACATGCTGCAGTACTGAGCCTGAGCTCTAGAGCCCACGGGCCACAACTACCGAGATCCACACACCGAAGAGCCCGCGCTCCACAACCAGAGAAGCCCCTGCAGTGAGAGTCCCGAGCACAGCAACTAGAGGAGCCCCCCGCTCGCCACAGCTAGAGAAAGCTCACGCAAGCGACAAAGACCCAGCACAGCCAACAGTTAATTAGTTAACTAAGAAATTCAAGAAAAAAGCAATTAGAGGCGTAACAACTGGGGACAGGTGCCTGGGTTAGGGGAAAAGGAGACTATCTCTACCCCAGTTTGCAAATAATACAGTTAACTGAAAAACCAAAAAAAAAAAAAAAACCAATGGAAAAAGTATTCCAAACAATTAAGAAAATGAGGTAAAATGCTAAGATATAAAATTACATAGAGAAATCAAACCCTCATATATATAATAATAACCAGTAAGAAGAAACAATAAATGGGAAGTCCAGGACTTTTTAATAGGTAGGACTGTTTCACTGGTCTGTCTTACAATATATTGAAATGAGAAAGTAATTCTGCCCATTAAAAAAATATTTCTTTATGTGGCTGTGCTAGGTCTTAGCTGCAGCATGTGGGATCTACTTCCCTGGCCAGGGATTGAACCCTGGCCCCCTCATGGGAACTCAGAGTCTCAGCCACTGAAGTCCCAATTTTTTTTTTTTTAATTTAGGGGAAAAGTCACTGAAAAAATAAGTTACTTTTCTCTAAAGTGACCTTCAAATCTATTTTAATACAACAAAAGTATCATTAGATAAAGAACTTAATATCTAATAGAAATGAGATAAACACAAAAAAGACATATGTTATACATACAGTTAAATATATTTTTATGAATTCTGAAGATATATTAATGAGAAGAAGTTCTTTTTTTAACCATAATCTGAAATATTGGTCCTAAGAACTTTAAAACCTGATGTACATAAGACGGGGACCTTAATTTGTAAATATATATAATTTTTTTAAGTAAGCTGATGTTTAATTTTAAAAAATCAAAACCTAGAAATAGAACACTTAAATTCAACCCATCTGCTGCTGCTGCTGCTGCTGCTAAGTCACTTCAGTGGTGGCTGACTCTGTGTGACCCCATAGACAGCAGCCCACCAGGCTTCCACTTCCCTGGGATTCTCCAGGTAAGAACACTGGAGTGGGTTGCCATTTCCTTCTCCAATGCATGAAAGTGAAAAGTGAAAGTGAAGTTGCTCAGTCGTGTCCGACTCTAGCGACCCCATGGACTGCAGCCCACCAGGCTCCGTCCACGGGATTTTCCAGGCAAGAGTACTGGAGTGGGGTGCCATTGCCTTCTCCGACCCATGTGCTAGTGAATGTAAATGTCTAAATAAAAGGAGAAAGAAAAACTTGTGACACTATTTATGAAAGCAATACCACAGGACTTCCAGCCAACTTGTGAAAAGGAGGAAAATAAAAACCGAATTTCAAGAGATAACCAAAAAATAAAAAAACAGAGAACCATCAGGAGCTTATCTAAAGAAGATGTTATAGTTAGAAAGGGATCGTAAAATACAACAGTAGCTCTACATTGAAGGAAGCTTATTTGTTAGTTTGGCAAATCTTTGTATCTCTATCAAAGTCAATATGAAAAAGCAAACTAAGCAAATACACAGTATGTTCTGTAGTCAAACCATTAACCAACACGGGACTTCCCTAGTGATCCAATGGTTAAGACTCCACACTCTGAATGCAGGGGACCCAGGTTCAATTCCTGGTCAGGGAACTAGACCCCACATGCTGCAATTAAGACTCGATGTAACCAAATAAATTTTTTTCTTACAAAAACTAAAAACATGAAATGGTCAAGAGCAAGTGAAAGCAGCATAAGGAGGACACTAGTTAAAAGAATGTTAGTACAGTAACTGTTTTTGCTTTCCTGTAGACAAAATCCCAACTTTGTAACCAAGTAACACATTCAAAAGTACTTAAATTCAAGAAAGAATAAAAGTATTCCTGGGACTTCCCCTGGAGGTCCGGTGGCTAAGACTCCATGCTACAACCACAGGGGGTTGCAGATTAGTTCCCTGGTCAGGGGAACTAAGATCCCACATGCCAATGTCAATTAAAGAAAGTATTCCTCTTAAACCAACTCAAAAGACTCTCTAAAATATTAACTACCAAAACAAGGTGTGAATTAGATATTTAAATTTTTTACTTGCTAAGAGTAACCATGATGTAAAGGATAAAATATAAATTAATATTTGAAGATTACTTTTTTTTTTTCAAATTTTACAACCCCATGAACCATAGCCCACCAGGCTCCTCTGTCCCTGGGGATTCTCCAGGCAAGACTACTGGAGTGGGTTGCCATGCCATCCTCCAGGGGATCTTCTCAGCCCAGGAATAAAACCTGCATCTCCTGCATTGCAGGCAGATTCATTGCCGTCTGAGCCACCAAGGAATCCCTATATGCTTCTAACCATTCCCCAAATGCTGATGCTCATGGTCTACACTTTGAGGATAAGGGTTTAGACCAGCTACCAGGCCTTCTAAGGACCACACTGTTGACTTCTGAAGATTACTTTTAAAAAACATTTATTCATCCTAAACTATAAAGCCTATGAAATCCTCAACTTGATATATGAGATTATACATTTTCCTAATCAGCATTCAAATTTCTATAACTTAAATATTCACCTGAATATCAATTTAAAATATCTCCAAAATCTCCAGTAGTATGTCAGCACACTTTTGCTTACCATTAAGAAGACACTGCTACAGATCAAAGGCAAGTAGAACATGACTAGTTGTAAAAAGAGAAATTTATTATCCTTTATTCTTAAACCTTTTTAAACTGAGGTTTTATAATACAAAAAATAATCTCTTCTGGGTTTAACTGTAATTTTAAAGATTATATAAACACAAAATCAAACAATTCTGTTTTCCTGAAATTCAATCATGTAAATACTCTGAAATTTGCATAATGAGCATTACCAGAGGGAAAAAATTTGGTTAGATGTGATTTCCTTTCTTTTTTAATAACTAACTTTTATTAAGTGCCAGAATGTGTCAGAACTGTGCTAAAAGAATGTCATGCACTCTCATTCAAGCCTTGAGGCAAAGATATGTGGTGGACCCAATTAATATTCTTATTTTATAGAAAAGTAAACCACCTTGGAGATGTTAATCATTTCCCCAAAGTTACAGAGAGAGTGGGTGGCAAATCTCAGACCCAGGCATGGACCTGACACCCATCCTCCAGAGCGAGTGAAACACTGAGTGTGTCACATTTATGATTCATTATTTTATGAATGAATGGAGCACTAGAAATGTGGCGATTTCCAGATGCATCTGACTTGATTTTAATATTGTTCATTTCCCTGGTGGCTCAGATGGTAAAGACTGTAATGCAGGAGACCCAAGTTCGATCCCTGGGCTGGGAAGATCCCCTGGAGAAGGAAATGGCAACCCACTCCAGTATTCTTGGCTGGGAAATCCCATGGATGGATGTGCCTGGTAGGCTACAGTTCATGGGGTTGCACAGTCAGGCACAACTGAGTGACTAACATTGAAAGGATTTCTTTTTAAAACCTTTTTTGGAGATATTGAAGCATGACTGGTGGTTTAGTTGCTAAGTCGTGTCTGACTTTTGCAACCCCGTGGACTGTAGCCTCCACACTCCTCTGTCCATGGGCATTCTCCAGGCAAGAATACTGAAGTGGGTTGCCATTTCCTTCTCCAGGGGGAAGCATGACTAAATGTCCTTAAATCGATCATTTTTGTGGCAGCAAAGCTAGTTTGAAATGAATGCATTTCTTCTTCACTATAGAATAAATCATTTCACTATTTTCTCTCTCATTTCACCTCCAGGGCATCTCCCAACAAACTTAAAAGTTGTTATTTTTGAATATAGTTTAAAAACAACTATAGCATCATAGCTTTTAATATGAAAAAAATTAGAAAATATTTCCCCAATTCCCAAGGCCCAAACATAAACCCCTTCTAAAATATCTCTGTGTTTTCAAATCTGTCCTTAAATCCATTACTTTTATTACTGGTCACTCTCAGGGCTAAACTTTATTGGCTAAACAATCACTGATCAGTATTTTAAAAAGATGAAAGAACTGCTACTGCGGCTGCTAAGTCGTTTCAGTCGTGTCCGACTCTGTGCGACCCCATAGACGGCAGCCCACCAGGCTCCCCCGTCCCTGGGACTCTCCAGGCAAGAACACTAGAGTGGGTTGCCATTTCCTTCTCCAATGCATGAAAGTGAAAAGTCAAAGTGAAGTCGCTCAGTTGTGTCCGACTCCTAGCGACCCCATGGACTGCAGCCCACCAGGCTCCTCCGTCCATGGGATTTTCCAGGCAAAAGTGCTGGAGTGGGGTGCCATTGCCTTCTCCGATGAAAGAACTAGAAATTATTATAAATCAGTAATAGCAACAGGTAACATTTACTGAGAAATGACATACCAGACTTTAAAGAGAATGCTGCATGTAATATATAATGAGGTACTTCTATCAACCCCATTCTACAGATGAAGAAATGGAGCTTTAGAGATTAAGACATGATCAATGTCACACCACTGGTGGAGCTAGAAGAATATGAATCCAGACAAGCAAATAGACGTTCCAATGTAATTATTTTTTACTCAATATGCAAAATCAAATATCATACTCTGTCATAGGAAACTTACTTCTGTAAAATATCACAACTGCACCTTGTTATTAAACACTGTATTCACGTATTACACCAGAAAGAGTACTTGTACTGGAATCCTGTGAGGATGCTCAGGTCAGTTTTGCCACTAGCCAGCTTCGTGACCCTAAGCAAGTTACTTACCATCTTAAGCCTTCTGTATTCTCATTGGTAATGTGATGCAACTAGACAGGATAATCCTAAGGACCTTTTCACCTCTAAATGTTTGTAATTGTTTATTTTAAAAAATAGCAGTTAACTTAAGACTGTGTAAATTACTAGTCTTAAGCTGGTTCTCCTAGGTTTAAAGAGACAGAGAAGGTTAGTAAGGTTTTGGAGAGATAAAGCTTGCTATGAAAAACATCAGTGACTTCTCTCTCTTTTTTTGTTGTTTTTAAGCTTCTGTCCTATGTTATATAACTATAAAGCTGTCAGATCAAATTGTGTCAAGTACTTTATGCTCTGCCCATGAGATGAACCAAAAGGCCTAACTAGATTCTACATGAATGAGAAAGCTTAATGTCCCCTTAAGCAAACTAACTCATCAAAAACTTTACACAGAATGGACAATTAAGTGTAGAAAGTGTCCAAACTAATTTGTAAATTAAGTAAATGGCATGCTCATTAATCCTGAATGACCAGTATAAAAACATAATACACCTCTTACATAAGAACATAAGAGGCCCACCCGCTATTTTATACCCATCTTTTAATAATTTCATCCCCTTTTCCTGAAATATTATGTAACAGTTTGCAAGAATGAATGTTCTTTAAGAAAGAAACTATGAGAAAGAGCTAAAAATCAAATTGTTATTACTGTGATTTCCCCTCCTTTTTAAGGTTAATTACTGGATATCAAATATATTTTTTATTCTATAATATTTTATCACTCTGAGGCTATACATTATAATTTCCGAATTATTAAAACTATACCTGAAAATAAGAATTCTCTTTGAAAGTACGTGGAACTTTTTGTATGATTATTTAATGTTCTCTCTTATTTCTTTTCTTTTTTTCCTGCATATCAGCATCTTTTTTTTTTAACATATATCCCCTCTCTTTTTAGACTCCCTCCCATCAAATATATTCTTAAAGCAGGAAAAAATACATAATTTTAACCTGAGTTCTTAAGTTACTTCAAGAGTATGGCTATTATTGGGGGCTTTAGGAGGAGGAGAAGATCCAAAGAATTATGGAGATTTTAGAGCTGAAAGAGTTCTTAGAAAAAAATAATTATCTCCACCAGTCCAAGCCTTGATCCTACCTCTGCTGATTGTTTCCCCAAGACTGAAAATAGGTTAGGTATCCAAGTAACATAAAATCTGTGATGCTCTCAACCTTTTACACAAAAGGCCTGTTTCTGGACCTTATTATGATTCTCCCCTTGTCTCTTTTCTCCCCACCATCATATCCTTCTCTGACTAACCTAGGTCCTGTATTACATCAGCTCAACTTTTATTCTACTCACCTTTTATCCTTTTACCCTCCTATCCTACATAAGGCCCTAAATCCAAGATGAATCTTTCTCCACTCTTAGAACTGAGTTTTTCAGGATGGCAAAAATGAAACCACTAAACAGAGTGCTTACAGTTATCAACACTTAGGTGGGCTCAACAATGCTCAGAAATCCTTTTCTATCCTCTGAGAGAGGAAAAGGATTTGATTACATGTAGGTAAAGAGGCCTATAAATCTATGGGTAATGGGACAGGAGGTTAAATGTGGTTCGTAGTAGCATAGTGTCAGTCGCATCCGACTCTTTGTGACCCCACGGACTGTAGCCCGCCAGGCTCCTCCGTCCATGGGATTCTCCAGGGAAGAACACTGGAGTGAGTTGACATTACCTTCTCCAGGGGATCTTCCAGACCCAGGGATCAAACCCGGGTCTCCTGTGTTGCAGGCAGATTCTTTACTGTCTGAGCTACAGAGAAGTCCTACAAATGTGGTTCATATTTGTTACCTTTTTTATTTAGAGAACAAAAATCAACTTTTGAAGTCATAATCACTGAGCCAACATGGACTATGCACCTGATTCTATTTGAAACACTTCACATGTATCCCTGAGAGAGCGTTTATCCCCAACCCATGAAGCAGGAGATTTAATCATCTCATTTGTCAGATGAGGAAACTAAACACACAGCAGCCCCACCTTTTCAAGGCACCCTGTGTCTGTGTGTGTGGGCTCAGTCTGTGTCCGGCTCTTCGCAACTGCGAGCACTGTAGCCACCAGGCTCCTCCATCCATGGAATTCTCCAGGCAAGAACACTGCAGTGGGTTGCCATTTCCTTCTCCAAAGGATCTTCCCAACCCAGGGATCGAACCCGTGCCTTTTGCATTGCAGGGGGATTCTTTACCGTCTGAGCCACCAGACTAGCTGTGTGGCCATAAGCAAATTAGTTGAACAGAGAGAGGAAAAGGACCTCTGAAGAAGGAATAAAGTTCAAAATAAAAACTAATAACCTTGAATATACATTAAAAATCTTACATCAAAAAACTCTGGGGCAAACTTTATATAATGAATATGATCCATAAGAATTAGCTTCCTTAATACAAAAGTTTTTGAACTAAGCAAATAAATAAGCAAGTGGCATGAACAGACAATTCATAAAACAAGAAAAACAAACATAAAAATGCTCAACTCAAAATTTTTTTTAAAAGCCTATTGGATGTAAAATATTCATATATATTTATATGTTTGTACAGATAATAATCTGGAAGAGCTCACATTATTAACAGTAGATATTCCTGGTGAAGGAGGAAGAACCAAGGGAAGAAAGGAGATTCCACATGGAGCCTCCTTCCTCAATCGCTCACTCTGTAGTGTAGGCTCTCTTGGATGCCACTCTGACAAAATTTAGGTTATATGCCTGCATCCAACCTCCAAGGGAGAAGAATGATTTGGAAGGTTCTATCTTGGGAAGACAAGCAAGGCTCATAGGGCTGACATGGGACCCCTAAGCAAAATGAGTCAGACCACAAATACTAAACGACCACATCCAGGAATGGATGCTGAATCCTTATCTTCCTGTCTATACACTTGGAGGAAGACACAGTGAGCTACTTACATTTCTCAGGTACATATACAAAAGCCCAACAATAAATTAATAGGCTGTATGTGAAGCAGACATGTGCTTGTAACTGAAGCTTCCACTGATCGACCACATGTGGTTCTGCAGAAAAGAATATCTTTGCCTCTAGAACATGTCAGCTACCCCAGCCTGTCATGACCCAGATTATTAAACACTGTTTATAATCTCACAGGAGTAGTTTACAAACCTCAGGAGGGACAAAATAAGAACTATTTAAATGAATACACCATAAAGTTTTGTCCTTCATTTCAACATTAGACAATCTTTTTTTTTAAACCTGTCTTCTTTACCATGGAATAGATTCAATTTTACAGTGCTTAAAGTAAATACGAGTTTGACACAGTAAATCTCCAGGACATGGGCAATTTAAAAAAACAGGAGTCTAAACACTATGCATTTGTTGTACATATCGTTACCATATAACATCACAGAGATATGTCTCATTAGAACCATGAAGATGGATATTTTCGTTTTAAAGGAAATCCCAAAAGAAAAACAAAACTTGGTACTTAATTTCGGCTTACAACTAGTGAAATATTCTGAGTCGCAATCACCACTACCACCATCACCACCACCTCACCCCATTTCCTAACACTTTCACTAAACAACAAAGAAATGTAACCAAGGGTTGCTGCTACTTGCAGAGTATCACAGCAACTTGAAAAAAAGCAGCCTCCCAACTACAGGCTCAACATTCCCCTTTTCCTCCCAGGCTTCTCCACTCTGCACTGCGAGCCACAGCCTCATACACCTGCTCTTGCAATCTTCCTGCAAACTCCGGTGTGTATGCTTACCCAGATCAAGTGAAATTGTTTTCTTACATTTCACTGGCAGCAGGCCCAGGGGAAAAAGAGATAATAGTAGCCTTCCTCTCTGGCTTCAATATATTTGTTGTTTAATTGCTAAGTTGTGTCTGACTCTTCGCGACCCTAAGGACTGTAGCCTGCCAGGCTCCTCAGTCCTTAGGATTTCCCAGGCAAAAAATACTGGAGTTGGTTGCCATTTCCTTCTCCAAGGGTCTTCCCAACCTAGGAACTGAACCTGCATCTCCTGCTTTGCAGGCAGATTCTTTACCACCGAGCCACCCGTCTTCAATACATATTACTATAAAAATGAATGACGAATGGCCGAACAAGTTTGCATAAACAAACCACACACTGGTGCTAGAACAAAGAACTGCCACAGATGAAATCCATGTGAAGTTCTGCGGCTAGAGGAAGAGCAATAGACGGTCTCTCAACAGGCAGATAGAAGGGGAGACCCTCTAGGATGGGAATGCTAAACGGAAGCCAGAAAGCATGCTGAGAATAGCTAGTTGGATTCATCAAGAGAGTTAAGGTATGTAAAAAGCAGGGGCATGCACACTAGGAAAATAAATCGGGGATAGAAATGACAGGCCAAGAACACCAGATTAAAGAGTCTGGACTCTATTTTGCACACAGAAGGAGGTAATTTAAAGATCCTGAGCAGAAGAGAGACACCCAAGGCTATGGTTTAAGACAATTTACCCAGCAGCTGCGTATAGGATAGATTAATAGGTAAAAATGAAGGGAGACAACTTGAGAAACTTACATGAGTTTCTTGCAAGTTCCTCATGCATACTTCTTTTAACATACTTATCACAGGAGAGTGTGATTTACCTATTCTATCTTTTCTTCGTCTATTCTACCAGGCTCAGAACTCCAGAGAAGCATGATTTTTCCAAAAAAGTAGGGATGGGTCAAATGATCTCTGATGTCCTTTCTAACTAATACCTTAGGTCATGCATGACCACTTAGAGGAAAAAAACAGGGAAACAAGCACTTAATTTACAAAAGGTTGGTACCATCTAATGAATAATCATTTATTCTACCTCAAAACGTTTTCTGATGATGAAAGAACTATCATTCATTGCTTGTTTACCTTGCACGAGGCATTATGCTCAATATTCTACACATAATAAATAATCTATTCCTCAAAATGATTCTATGAGGGTAACTATTCTTACACACGTTCTTCCAATGAGGAGCCTCAGGTGTGAAAACGTTAAGTTGCCCAAGTTCACACAGCTGGTAAGTGGCAGAGTCAGTCTCTAAACTTAGGCAATCTCTCTCCAGAGGCATTTAATCAGGTTCCTCGATCAAGACAAAAGTCAATATAACCCATAATGTACCTGATCATACAAATATCATATATCAAGCATATTGTTCAGTCATTAAGTGTTAGGTTTTTTTGAATCTCGCAGTATCCTCTCTTCAGACTTTAGATACTTGTTCTAATCACTACAAAACCTCCTGCAGAATTTTAAAATGTTTACTACACAATGAATACAAAGCCAACCATTTTAAAATGAAAGGGAAACTTAAAAGCTGACAAAATAAGAGATTCAGCTGGTACTAGACTCAATATGAATTATGAGCAAGTTTTTTTTTTTTCCTAAGTTAAAGCAAAATGATCCCACAATAGGGCTTCATTCAAAATTAGGAAAGGTGTACCTCAAGGATATATACTGGGACCACGCTTATTTAACTTTTATGCAGAGTACACCGTGAGAAATGTTGGACTGGATGAAGCACAAGCTGGAATCAAGACTGCCAGGAGAAATATCAATAACCTCAAATATGCAGATGACACCACCCTTACAGCAGAAAGCAAAGAAAAACTAAAGAGCCTCTTCATAGAAGTGGAAGAGGAGCGTGAAAAATCTGGCTTAAAACTCAACATTCAAAAAACTAAAATCATGGCATCTGGTCCCATCACTTTGTGGCAAATAGATGGGGAAACAGTGACAGACTTTATGTTCTTGGGCTCCAAAATCACTGTGGGTGGTGACTGCAGCCATGAAATTAAAAGACACTTGCTCCTTGGAAGAAAAGTCATGACAAACCCAGCGTATTAAAAAGCAGAGACATCACTTTGCTGACAAAGGTCCATCTAGTCAAAGCTATGGTTTTTCCAGAAGTCGTGTACCAATGTGAGAGCTGGACCATAAAGAAGGCTGAGCGCTGAAGAATTGACTCTTTCAAACTGTGGTGCTGGAGAAGACTCTTGAGAGTCCCTGGGACAGCAAGGAGATCAAACCAGTCAATCCTAAAGGAAATCAACCCTTTCTTTTAGATAGGTCAGACAGCATCACTGACTGAGTGGACACGTGTTTGAGTAAACTCTGGGAGATGGTGAAGGACAGGGAAGCCTGGCATGCTGCAGTCCATGGGGTAAAAAAGAGTTGGACACGACTGAGCAACTGAACAACAATTAGATGCAGAAATGGAAAAGGACCTCTGACCTCTTCATGCGTCAGACAGCATTCAGTCTTTTATTCCATCCTGAGGATCACATTTTAAGAAAACTACACTGAAATGGCATCACCGACTCGATGGACAAGAGTTTGGGTAAACTCCGGGAGTTGGTGATTGACAGGGAGGCCTGGCGTGCTGCGGTTCATGGGGTCACAAAGAGTCGGACACAACTGAGCAACTGAACTGAACTGAACACTGAAATACAATCAGGATGGCAAAGGATCTGGAAACAACAGTATGGAAGATAAGGAAAAGGAACTGGGGAGAAATCAGTGAGGGCAAGTCCTATTGGAGAAGTCTTAGAAGGAAGGCAAGAAACTTCCCTTCAAATATCTGAGGTGTCAATATGCAGATGAAAACTTAGTCAACATACCTCTAAAGAGTAAGAGAAATGAGCATTTCCAACAGTAAATTCTATCCACAAATGTATCACACCTCATGAAAACACAGATCACGTAATTAACTCATCAGAGAGAACCGTCAGTGACTGCCGACACATTCCAGTTGTGACTGGAGTAACATCTCTCCACTCAAGGCACAAGGACATCCGTTTTCATCTAAGCCAGTTCTAGAAAGGAGAGCCAAGAGTCCACGGAATTCAGCTGAGTGATTATTTGTATATGCCAACTGTAAAATCACGGGAATCATTTTATAGAACTATGGTTTTTGTTGTTGTTGCCATTTTGAAAAGCTGCTCAGATGTAAAAAGTTAGTATTCACCGAAGTTTCACTTCACTCAGAATCACCTTGGTTTCTTTTTTAATGGTCTAGAAAATTTTATCAATAAATCTCCTCAGTCTTGAAATTTCAAATACTTTTAAATATGCATTAAATTACAAAGCTAAATATCAATACTTCGAACATGTGGTTGCTTTTTGCTAAATATAGCTAGATTTGCCACTCATATGCATATGTAATTAATAGAAAATAGGACCAGATATAAAAAACGTTTTTTTTTTTTTACTTTTATTTTTTGGCCCTACCACACAGCATGTGGGATAGTAGATCCCTGACTAAGGATCAAACCCATGCCCCCTGCAGTGAAGTGCAGAGTCTTAACCACTGGATCTCAAGGGAAGTATCCAGATCTAAAATGAGTAGATTCTTATTCTGGGATCCACAAGAGCTATATGGGGGACTATATAAATTACATTCAATTTTTCAAAACAACAGTCATTTCCCCACATTAATACACAAACTAATGAAAACCAAAAGATTTTCTTGTTTTTAATTTGAACTCTACCAACTCAACTCATTTTGGTTATACTTTATCTCATGAAGAGCAAAAGCTCTGACTGACAAGTAGTAGAGAAATCACAATTTTAAAAAAGAAAAAGTCATTGTTTTGAAATGTACCTCAAAAAAGTACTGTATACTGCATGACTGTGGGGAGAAGATAATAAAAAGGAGAAAAAGTTGAGGAACACTGAACTAGATACTTAAAAAACAAAAATTCTAATTTCACTGATGACGATACTCGTAGTAGCTCACCTTTAGGAATGTCATCACATTTAATTCTGCTAACATTTTGAGATAAGCTGTATTATAACTGCTCTTACAAGGCAAGGTTCAAACATATCTATTTGGCTTAAATTGTGGAATTATACTGCCTCTGAATAATAACTACTGTTAAGAATCAGAGTAAGTTCATCTGATATATGAAGGGCCGGTTGATGTAAACTTGAAAGCATTAGTAATATGTATAAAGACTTTATAGACTAAATTCCTTATCAATACAGTTTATTACTTTATCATTGTACAACAAAAAGTCAAGTTCATTGACTTTTTCTCTATAGCTATTTACTGAAATTGGCTTCTCCATTATCACTATACTGATATCACTCCTCCAATAATAACCTCTCAATTCCCAAATTCAAGGGATTATTTTCATTTTACCCCTCTTGTCCTTATGACAGATCAGACCCAATTGACTACTGTAAAGTTTCTCTTTCCTTGGACAATACTCTCAAGTTTATTAGTTTCCTTCCTTTCTCAGTTTCTTTCAGCAACTGAACCCTCTTTCTCCTCTCCTGAATCCATAAATGCAGGGGTCCCCCCACATGCAATCTGGGCTGTTTTAAAAAAGGCAATTTACTAAATTGATTTGTTCCCAAAACATATTAACAAAAATCTCTGGGCATTTAGATTAAGGAATTTGTAACATTTTAATCCACAATGCTAGACTATAAGCATCGTAAGAGTGGAGTTTGTTTTTGCACCCCACAGCATCGGATACTCAGTGTTTGTTGAATAAATGAAAGCTACCTCTGGTGTAACCTAAAACTAACATCTCATTGGAGAAGCTAGTAACTAAAATCATGCTCTTTTTTTCTCTTTTTACTCTGTGCTGAACTTCCTGGCAGGAACAACGTCAATCCTCAGGGACCTACAACAGGTCCAGTCAGAGCACAGGCAATCCTTAAGTTCTCTAAAACAAGACTCATCTCTCAAGGTCCAAGGTCCCTTTCACCTAATTCTCCAAAAAACATGTCAGCAGGGAGAGGCATTGCATTTCTGCTAGGGATGGTACATGATGCGGAATCATTTATTTTCAGACAGAATAAGTCAAAGAGTCTTCAACTAATCAGAAATAAGTTTAGAATGGATGGGTTTAAAAAGTTTAAATAGATGACTCTCAAAAACATCTAATTATAAAATATTTTTTCTCCAAATCAAAGTTAAATCTTTTGTTTGAGGTATATTACATAGCTATTAAAGGAATTCGTAATGATTTGAATACTACTTAAAAGACCAGACTAATCTGGAACTTGTTAGAATCTAAAATCCACAGATAAAGCATCTTAGATTGTAATCACTCAAGGAGCAGGCAATGTTGCTACTCATAGAAGTTAAGTTCCCTAAACCAATCCTCACCATAAATTCAGAGGAGTCCACTATGACAGCATACAAGCTTTCCGTGAAAGAGATATTTTATCATTGTTTGTGCTGCAAGTCTTATCACAAATGGACTCTCACCACCACATTCCCTGGGCTCGCACCCACATTGCCCCCCACCCCACAAATCAAAACAAAAGAGACAAGCGAAGATTTTTAAAAACCAAAAACTTAAAGTCTTGTCCATATACCAAAAACTTAACCTTGTGCATATTAGCTAATCAAAATCGTTCCTCTTGTAGGAGAAAACCAAAACACAGCTTGCAAAGATAACCTGTACATCTTTTGTACATGCAAGCAGACACACAAGGCAAGTCAAACCCAGATCCATTTTGGTGAATTCCCTCCAGGGCCCAACTGTGTGTATTATGCAACAGCCACCATTCCAGGCTTTAATCCCTGTCTGTGATGCAGTGATAAAATACCAATGGCCAGGGTACAACCTACTAGGAACTTGAGTATATTTGTGAGGAGACAAATTAAAAACAAGAACTACCAAATTCTCAAGACCCTTGAAAAAGACAGGATGTGTTAACAGTTCTGAATCACAATACAACTTTTCCTTTGGGTAGTCTTTTAGCAACCTGTCCCTATCCCACTCAAAAATCCTCACACGAGAATGTTTTATTTGAGGTTTTGAAAGGAAATCACAAAAAAGGAAGGGGTCGTGGTTAATTTAGAATCTACTCCACATAAGACACTCAGACCAACTTCCAGAAGCTGAAAAGCCAGTGAGATACTTCATCTGAAGTAAATGTAACCCAGATCCCTGAGCCATAAACAATCCAAAACTTCACCCAGATTTCCTAGGGCACAGGCCTCGAAAAATTGCACAACGGGCAGCCAAGAACTAGAACAAAATTGCAACGACCTGTATTTTAGAAGGGAATCTATACAATACCTAATCCAAAAGTGGTTACAGGTAAGGGAGCTGGTCAGAGCATCCTTGGAGGCCACCTGCGTGGCGGAACCGGAACGCTTCCGCCCCACCCGCCACCAGGTCCGCTTCCCCCACGCCGAGGCCACCGGCCCGGACTGAAAGGCTCCAGGTGGGAAAACCAGGAGGGGAGCGGGCTCGGCAGGCAGCAGCTGGGGATCGGGCCGAGGCGGGCGCAGGAAGAAGGAGGCATTCCCTCACACAAAATGGTGGCGCTGGCGCGGAGGCCGGCGCACCTGGGGGCGCCCCGCACGCCCCTCGGAGGAGCCGGCCAGTCGCCCGCAGCTGGACGAGCGCCCCGAGCCCGAGCGGCCGGCGTGGGCCTGCGCCGCGCCCGAGCCCTCGGGGAGGCCCGCAGCTCGTGCCCGCGTCACTGCCCGCGGCTGTGCGGGGCCAGGCCGGCGGGGCGCGAGGCCGGACCCGGCAGCTTCGGCCTGGGCCCGGGAACCCCCGCCCAGGACGGGCCGCGCACTCACCTCGGACGCGCCGCCGGAGCCGCCGGAGGAGCCCGGGAAAGGAGGCGGAGCCGCGGGAATGAATGGAGCCGGCGGCGGCTCGCCGGCGACCCCCGGCCGGGCCCGGGCCGCGCCGCTCGCGGCTGCCGGGGCGAGTGCGACCGCCTGCCCCCCGTCCGGGACACCCGGCTCCTGGTCGGCGGGCCGGCCGCAGCCCACCGTGCCCTCCGCCGGAGTGACGCACTCGCGCCGCAGCGCCTCCAGCCTCTGCGGCCGCACGGCGCCCGCGCCCACCGCGAATCCCCCCGCCCGCCCGCGCCGCACGGCCCCTCCTTGGCGCCGGGGACGCCGCCCTGCCTCCGGCCCCGCTCACGGGTCTCGCGGGCACCGGGCAGGTGTGAGCTCGGCCGGCCGGGGGGCGCCTCGCGGCCCCCGCCCCGCCCCGCCCCCCGCAGCCCCTCTCCCCGCCCCGGCTGCCGTCGCTAGGCAGGGAGCGACGCCGCAGCTCAGGCGCTGGCCCGGTATTAAAGAGTGACCTTGGCTTAGCTATAAAAATAGGTGCGGGTAAGCCGCGGGGACCTCGACGCTGAAAGTGCGTATTCCTTGACTGTCAACATTCGCAGACGCCCGTTTGCATTCCCCGGGGAGTTCTCCGGCGAGGGGCGGGACCTCCGGGAATTTACCCAGGGTGGGCGAGGCCAGCCGACCTCGGGCCGGGATGTAGAGAGTGCGGGCGAGGACCACTGGCACCCGCCCGCCACCTCCCTCCTAAATCCTCTGCCACGCTGGAGGATGGAAGCAGAAAGGAGGTAGAGAGCCCCATTCCCAATCTGGAAAAACCCAATCTGGACAAGACAAGACTTCCATTTTGGGATTACCAGGAACCACCAGATTCCCGCGTTGACCTTTTCTCTTTCTTAGTCTAGCACACGCAAACTATCCCCAGGCGAACGGCGGCTCCACCCTCCTCTCCTCCCCTTCCTCTCCCAGCATATTTCATCTGCCTTAGCGCCCCGGGCCCTTTTGCTAATTACACTCCCATTGAAGAAGACAAGCTCTCAAGTATTTAAAGAGAGATAGATTTCTTTAAAGTAATGCAGGCCATGGTTTAAATATGTTTAATAAATGAATTGAGGAATAGTATTGTGTTAATCCGTAATCTCTGGAAAATAAACTCACCATTCAAGAGCTGCGGCATTGTTTTCAGCTCATCCAATAGGTTTGAAATTGCTTGTTTAATTCCTCGGAAATATTAAGCAATCGCAGTTCCAGCCTTTCTTGAATTTACTAACAGTCAACGAAGTCAATAACACTTGTTGATAGAGATATATTTAACTCATGTTTTTCACCAAATAGACTTTTCTAGTTGCTCATAAAAATCAATTTCACATCTCTAATGTTTTATTTGTAGTATTTAATTAACAGAAATCTTAAATGTTATAAAGTATTTACCATTTTTCTGGCCCTTAACACTGAATAAGATTTAATTGAACAGGAATTTTGAATAGCAGGGTTTTACTCACAGCAAATCTGAAATGAATGAAGTTATTTCAGGCTATTTGTAAATCGGAGTCCCCGGCAATTCCAAAGGATTGCCACTTTGGCAAGATGTCCTTTTGGCTACCAGGCTACAGGTGTTGAAGACTTGGGCCTTAGAGTAAAGCTAGCCAATGCAACTTTTTATGTTTGAAATGCATGAGTGTGATTGGATTTTAGCTGTTATTGTAGTCGGTGGCCACTTATGCATGGGAAGCTATCTCTCAGGTGTCTGACCATGCTTTAGTAATCAAAGTCACACTCACCTAGCCCCTAAAAGAGAGACTCCAGTGGTTGCTCATTCAAGCAGCTCTCTTTCTGTGGCAAGGATCTTTCCTGGTGAGCCCTGGTGGAGAACTGCTGTCTCCTCATGAAGAGTGTCAAGTAAGGAAACTCTGGCTTTATTCTCTTCACTTGCAACAAGATAAAGCTCTGAGTGTTTTAACTGAAAAAAATAAAAAATCATCATTTACTTCCCTCTTTGGCTGAGATACACAATACCTTGCTTCTGTTTTTACCCATATTCTGAAGACCCATGGGCTCTAAGTGGATAAAGAACTGAAAAAAAATGAGTCTATCAGATTAATACATGCTATAAATTGCTACCAAAATATTTTAAAATATGCTTTGAAGCTTTTGTCTTAAAGGAGTAAGAGTTCTATAGCTTTGATTCTTGTTGTTGTATATGCTTGCTTCCCTGGTTGACTCTGAGGGTAAGGAATCTGCCCGAAATGCAGGAGTGAAAGTGAAAGTGAAATCTCTTAGTCTGACTCTTTGCGACCCCATGGACTGTAACCTATCAGGCTACTCGGACCATGAGTAAGAATGCTGGTTTGGGTTGCCATTTCCTTCTCCGGGGGATCTTCCTGACCCAGGGATCGAACCCAGGTCTCCTGCATTGCAGGCAGACGCTTTACCATCTGAGCCACCAGGGAAGCCTGCAAAGCAGAAGCCCGCAATGCAGGAGACCAGGGTTCAATCCCTGGGTTGGGAAGATCCTCTGGAGCAGGGAACGGCTTACCCACTCCAGTCTTCTTGCCAGGAAAATTCCTTGGACATGGACAGAGGAGCCTGGTGCGCTACAATCTATGGGGTCACAAAGAGTCGGACACGACTAAGCAACTAACACTTTATGCTTGCTTTAATTATTATTTTGTTAAGTTATAAGCAGAAAGAAATATGTTCAGAGTTCTCATTGCATTGTTAGCATATGTCAAAAGGGAAATAAAACCATGGTAAGAGAAACTTGCAACACCTCCAGACTTAGAGATTGCCGATATAAATGACCCAGAAAAGGGCCCTTAAATTGTATTAGAAAAGAGAAATTCCTAATGGCTAAAATAATGGCTAGTGGCTAATAATGACTAATGGCTAGTAATTGTTAGCAAGCTGCAAGGCATTCTACTAACTTCTTTGTAGAAATCAGCTCATTTAATTCTCATAAACACCCTTTGAGGGACATAGTAATGTTATGCCCAGTTCATCGACAGGAAAATTGAGGCACACAAAGAAGCTAAGTAATTTGCTCAGAGTCACATAGCTAATAATCCTGGCAGTTCGGCTCCAGAGCAAACTCCGTTAATCAGTGTTTCATACCACCTTTCATGGACACAAAATCTTATGCCATATGATTGAATTTTGCTTTTGAAGCCCTAAAACATACCAAATGCCAGTGTCTTCATCTTTAAAAGATTTCTTAGATGCAGTAGTATTTTCCTGGACATGAAGAGGAAATTAAATCCTTAGTTAAAAGAAAACTTGTAGGACTTCCTCACATATATATTAAGCAAAATTATATAATCTGTTAGTTTTTGAAAAGCAAACAAAACAAAACAACTTTCCACATCTTTTAAGGGTAATTGCTCTCCAAGTGTTTTTTTTTTTTTTCCCCAAATTCCAGAGAACAGTTATACATTTGATTTATATATTTATTTAGTGAATGGAAGAAAAGATTCACCACCATCTCTGACCCTCCATTAGGCTTAATGGGCAGAATTGTTACCAAGTCCAAGCTCGCTCTGCTTGCAGCTAGATAGGCCAATGAATCCGAGAGAGGAGGCATTGAGGAAAGGAAGAGACTTTAATCAGGGAGCCGGGAGACCAAGATGAAGGTAGGCTAGCGCCTGAAAATAACCATCTTATGGTATCTGGATACCAGGTTCTTTTATAGATCAGAGATGAGGGGAGGTGAGGAAGCAAAGGAAAAAGGCCATAAATCTTGCAAACATCTAGAATGGCAAGCCTCAGGCAGGGGATATGTTAATTTCTTCCCTCCTGCCATCCACAGGTGAACAGGGTTCTGAACACAGGTACTTTAACAGTCCGGCAGAGGGGCAGGATTCCCTGAACAAACCATTCTGTATGATTATAATAACAAAAACAACGGAAAGCAAGTTAAAGAAACAGTTCCACAATGGAGTCAGAATTGGCTTCCTCCCTGCAACAGAAGTAGGGTCCAGTGTATATCCATGTATATACACATATACATATGTATGTTTTAAATTCATAAAACTACAGTGAAAAAGCTCTCAGGACTAAGGTAGCCCAGGCTAGATCTAAAATACTAGCCACCTAGTTAACCAGTTAGCTAATAGTGACAGCCATGTTAAAAGGGAAGTGAAAAGGTAATCTAGTCATCTTTCCTACTCACCCTAGAAAAATGCTTTATTTCCTACCCAGGTATATAAAGTATGTCACAGGAATGCTTTCAGTATTAAAAACAGTATCTTGTCGGGGTTTTCTTTGTCAAATACTACTACTATCTGCAGATTTCAAATTCCTGAATGATACTATGCATTGAGGAAAAAAGAACTTGAAGAACAAGAGTAATAACAACTTTGAGAAGACCAGTTACATTTGTTCTTTTGGTTCAGTTTAACATGATATATAAGTTAAAGCACAGAGTATTTGGTAAGTTTAGGCTCAGTTTAAGAGAAAGAAAATGTGATATTTTTCCTATTGTTGTTGCTAAGTCACTGAGTCGTATCCTACTCTTACGACCCCATGGACAGCAACATGCTAGGCTTCCCTGTCCTTCACCATCTCCCAGAGCTTGCTCAAACTCATGTCCATTGAGTCAGTGATCCCATCCAACCACCTCATGCTCTGTCATCCCCTTCTTCTCCTGCCTTCAATCTTTCCCAGCATCAGGGTCTTTTCCAATGAGTTGGCTCTTCGCATCAGGTGGCCAAAGTATTGGAGCTTCAGCTCTAGTCCTTCCCGTGAAAATTCAAGGTTGATTTCCTTTAGGATCCTAAAGCAAGGTTTAACTCCTTGCTGTCCAAGGGATCTGAAGAGTCTTCTCCAATACCACAGTTCGAAAGCATCAATCCTTCACTGCTCAGCCTTCTTTATGATCCAACTCTCACATCTGTACATGACTACTGGAAAAACCATAACATTGACTAACTTTTTAAGCAAAATAATGTCTCTGATTTTTAACACACTGTCTAGGTTTGTCATAGCTTTTCTTCCAAGGAGCAAGTGTCTTTTAATTTCATGGCTGCACTCACTGTCCGCAGTGACGTTGAAGCCCAAGAAAATAAAGTCTGTCACTGTTTCCATTGTTTCCCCACCTGTTTGCCATGAAGTGATGGGACTGGATGCCATGATCTTAGTTTTTTGAATGTTGAGTTTTAACTCAGCACTTTCACTAAAGAAAAATTACACATTTATATTCATACAACACGTTGCCTCGTTAATATCTATTTTCCCTTTTTCTCTGTCAGATCTAATTTTGTTCAGGGTGGTCATGTGTCCAGCCAAAGCTATTTTCTTTCACTCCTCTTGCAGCTTATGATCATTTTGGCCAATGAAATGTAACAGAAGATTACTTGGTATGGCTTCCAAGAAAGGTTTTATTTTAGTGATAAAAGACACACCGAGTGATCCCTTTGCCTTTTGCCGTTTGTACTTTTTATTCTTCCTGCTTGGAAGGACTTACCCCTCGGATGAGAGCAGCCATCTTGTCACCAAGAGAATGAAACCCGTGTGTGAACCGTGCCAGAGCCAAGAAATAGGAACTGGGAGTAATGATGACACAGAGAGCTACCACAGCAACCCCAGACTGCTCTAGTCTTCTCCATTACTCGATAACGAATGCAGTCCTCACTGAAATTCAAAGTTAAACACTATCTCCTTGCTGTGGCTAGGAACAAAGAACACTCTTCTCTACTATGGATACTTACTAGATAGATGCTTTTCTGATTTTGCTGCTGTCCTAAGGAGCGGCATTCTGAAGAAATCAGCGCTCCCTGTGATTTACCTATCTGGTATTTGATGAAGAAAACACACTGCTCCCTGACCCTGAAATGAGTATCTTGGGACTTCTCTGGTGATCCAGTGGCAGAAACTCCCCGTTCCCACCACAGGTCCCAGGTTTGACCCCTGGTCAGGGAACAGGAGCCCACATGCCGCAGCTACAAGTTTCCGTGCTGAAGTGAAGGTCAAAAATAAATAAACATTAAAAAAAAATACCTTATAGTTGATCATTTAGTTCATTTGATTTTGCACGTTTCATACATGACCTCAGTAAGTCTCAAATGTTGCTGTGAGGAGGGATAACAAATGGCCCTTTTAGTCTGGAAACAAGTTACTGGCCAAAGTAATTGCCATGCCAAGTACGTAAAGAATATATGGAAAATTATAATTATGCTTTTCATTTTTTAATTAAAAGCAAGTAGAAGAATCAAGATGTCAAGAGGGATCCTAAAACCAGAATAAGTAGTCTGTATTTCATAAAAAGCTACTGGTTGATACGTATCAAAAGTGATGAAAGTATGAATGTTCCCCTTAATACATAAGGAACCTTTTAAAAATAAGAAAAAATTAACTACAATTTAATGTTTTTTTACCGTGTGTATTTCCCCAAATGGCTATTGAATAGTTATATGACAACAATATAAGTAAAATTTTCAAAACTGAAAAAAAGAGAAAAAAGTTATGTGTATGAAGATGTCACTAAAGCATTTTTTTAAAGCCAAAATGTGGAAATAATACCATGAATGTCTAAAGAGGTAGACTGCTATTAATCAAAGGAATATAAAAAATTTGCCTATCTTATTGAAGTCAATCAGTTCAGTTCAGTTCAGTCGCTCAGTCGTGTCCGACTCTTTGTGACCCGATGAATTGCAGCACACCAGGCCTCCCTGTCCATCACCAACTCCCAGAGTTCACTCAGACTCACGTCCATCGAGTCAGTGATGTCATCCAGCCATCTCATCCTCTTTCATCCCCTTCTCCTCCTGCCCCCAATCCCTCCCAGCATCAGAGTCTTTTCCAATGAGTCAACTCTTCACATGAGGTGGCCAAAGTACTGGAGTTTCAGCTTTAGCATCATTCCTTCCAAAGAAATCCCAGGGCTGATCTCCTTCAGAATGGACTGGTTGGATCTCCTTGCAGTCCAAGGGACTCTCAAGAGTCTTCTCCAACACCACAGTTCAAAAGCATCAATTCTTCGGCGCTCAGCTTTCTTCACAGTGCAACTCTCACATCCATACATGACCACTGGAAAAACCATAGCCTTGACTGGATGGACCTTTGTTGGCAAAGTAATGTCTCTGCTTTTGAATATGCTATCTAGGTTGGTCATAACTTTCCTTCCAAGGAGTAAGTGTCTTTTAATTTCATGGCTGCAATCACCATCTGCAGTGATTTTGGAGCCCAAAAATATAAAGTCTGACAGTTTCCCCATCTATTTCCCATGAAGTGATGGGACCAGATGCCATGATCTTCGTTTTCTGAATGTTGAGCTTTAAGCCAACTTTTTCACTCTCTTCTTTCACTTTCATCAAGAGGCTTTTTAGTTCCTCTTCACTTTCTGCCATAAAGGTGGTGTCATCTGCATACCTGAGGTTATTGATATTTCTCCCAGCAATCTTGATTCCAGCTTGTGCTTCTTCCAGCCCAGGGTTTCTCATGATGTACTCTGCATAAAAGTTAAATAAGCAGGATGACAACATACAGCCTTGACATACTCCTTTTCCTATTTGGAACCAGTCTGTTGTTCCATGTCCAGTTCTGTTGGCTTCCTGACCTGCATATAGGTTTCTCAAGAGGCATTATACTAAATGTTTTACTTAATTTTTCTTGATTAATCCTCACACTATCTATTTGAGGCAGATAGTACATCCTTATTTCAGAGATGAGGAAACTGACGTTTAAAGAGGTGAAGAAACTGACCCAAAGTGGTCAAGCAGAAATTTGACCATTGTCTTGAATTACACTAGACTTTAAACACTAGACTATAAACTTAATCGTACTATTTCTCAATTAGTATATATCCAAGCTTCTAGAACCACGTTGGCCTAATGGATAAGGCGTCTGACTTTGGATCAGAATATTGAGAGTTTGAAACCTTTCGTGTTTAGTTTGGGCTTCCCTGGTAGCTCAGCTGGTAAAGAATCCACCTGCAGTGCAGGAGACCCCGGTTCAATTCCTGGGTTGGGAAGATCAGCTGGAGAAGGGATTGCTACCCACTCCAGTATTCTTGGGCTTCTCTGATGGCTCAGCTGGTAAAGAATCTGCCCGCAATGTGGGAAAGGGAGATCTGGGTTCAATCCCTGGGTTGGGAAGATTCCTTGGAGAAGGGAACAGGTACCCACTCCAGTATTCTAGCCTAGAGAATTCCATGGACTATCCATGGGGTTGCAAAGAGTCAGACACGGCTGAGTGACTTTCACTGTCAGTACATACTATGTCACAGGAACGGGGACCCCTTCCAGGGCCTAAAGGGGGCTCTTGTCTAACACTCAGAAATGAATGGTCTAAGGAGACACGTGTGCTGATGAAGCAACAGACTTTATTGGGAAGGGGCACCCAGGCAGAGAACGGGAGGGTGAGGGAACCCAGGAGACCTGCTCTGCCATGTGGCTCACGGTCTTGGCTTTTATGGTGATGGGATTCGTTTCTGGGCTGTCTCTGGCTGATCATTCTGACTCAGGGTCCTTCATGGCGGTGCACACATTGCTCAGCCAAGACGGATGCCAGCAAGAAGGATTCCGGGAGGTGGTAGGACACGTGGCGTCTCCTTTTGACCTTTCCCGAACTCTTCTGGTTGGTGGTGGCTTGTTAGTTCTGTGTTCCTTACCAGGACCTCCTGTTCTAAAATAATTCACGTAAGTGGTGACTATGGTGCATGGCCAGTGTGGGTGGTTTCAGTCAGTGTGTTTCCCATAACATTCACATTAGCACCCTCTCAGTCATTATTATATTTTATTAACTCAACATGTATCTTTCAAAAAGATACACTTAAGCCAGGTACTGTGCTGTATAGTCCCTGTACTGTGACAGTGACACGGGTCAGGCAGAGCCAACAGGAAATGAGGACGTGCCTGTAGAACAGCGGTTTTCTGGCAGAACTGAGAAGACAACTCGTACTTTTAGAAGACTGCAGGGTGTCGTCAAGAAATGAGGCCAGAGAAACAGGCAAGACCAGTTATTCCTCTAAGAAGTCCTTGTTATCTATAGTCAGTATGGACTGCCTCCCAAAGGCAAGGGAGAGCCATTTAAAAAATTTAAGATTCAGGGCTTCCCTGTGGCTCAGATAAAGAATCTGCTTGCAATGCAGGAGACACAGTTTTGACCCCTGGGTGGGGAAGATCCCCTGGAGAAGAAAATGGCAACCCACTCCAGTATTCTTGCCTGGGAAATCCCATGGACAGAGGAGCCTGGCAGGCTATCGTCCATAGGGTCCCAAAAGAGTGGGATGTGGCTTAGCAACTAAATAACAACAAATACATATTAAAATTTACCATTAAAAAAAAGTTTAAGTTTCAGAGTGACACATGTTAGCAAATTTCTCAGGCTGCAATTGGGAAAAGGAAGAAAATAAGTCTGCAGGCTGGAAGCCAGCTATGGAACTGATCAATTTATCCAAGTGAGAGATGGCAGTCTGGTCTATAGGTCATAATGAGGATGAAGAGTTGTAAATGAATTTCTAAAGCTCAAAGGTGGGAAGTGGAAGCAACAGGACTTGGCAAACTGTACAAAGTAATAGAGAAGACAAGCAAGATCACCAGGCTTCTGGCTTGAACCAGGGTAGATGCTGATTCTGCTTACCAAAATAGGCATCACTTAGGGAATGAGAATTGAGGAGGTAAAATCATTAATTTCCTTTCAACTATATTAAGCTTTCCATGCTGTGAGACATACAAGTGGGGACACCTGAAATAATGAGATATTTTGGAACTGGAGCTCAGGGTTGTCAAGGATGGGGAGGGCAATTTCCCTCTTTTCAACTAATTTTATGTACCTTGCAAGACTGTCATAAGGTCTGGATAGTGAAAGCTGTGGTTTTTCCAGTAGTCATGTACAGATCTGAGAGTTGGACCATTAAGAAGGCTGAGCACTGAAGAACTGATGCTTTCAAACTGTGGTGCTAGAGAAGACTCTTGATAATCCTTTGGACATCAAGGAGATCAAACCAGTCAATCCTAAAGCAAATCAATCCTGAATATTCATTGGAAGTACTGATGCTGAAGCTGAAACTCCAATACTTTGGCCACCCAATGTGAAGAACATTGGAAAAGACCCTGATGCTGGGAAAGATTGAAGGCAGGAGGAGAAGGGGATAACAGAGGATGAGATGATTGGACGGCATCACTGACTCAATGGACATGAGTTTTAGCAAACTCCAGGAGTTAGTGATGGACAGGGAGGCCTGACTTGGTGCTGTCCATGGAGTCGCAAAGAGTCGGACATGACTGAGTGACTGAACAACAACAGCAACAACTCAAGCCCCAAATTTCTCTACTTCTGTTGATAAGGATGGCTTTCTACCTCCCAGCACAGAGAAGGCACCTTTCACAGGGAAGATTTATTTCCTGCTTTCAGGAAGACAGAGAGGAGAGGTCTGATTAACAACTAAATTCTGTTCTGCAGATAATGCTGGAACTAAAAATGCTTTCAAAGTAAAATTTTGCATGTGGAAGCAATAGATATTGTAATCAAGAAAACATAAAGCAAAGACTCCTTTACCCCAACTTCAAAACCAAAAATCAAGCAGTAAAACAAATAAAAACCTATGAAACTCTGAAGACTCCAGCTCAACTAGGATAACTAGGGGAAAATAAAAAAAGACGAGGCAAAACACTTGATTTCTTTTATACTGGAAAGGAACAAAAAGAGATGAACTTTCAGTCCAAACAAAGGCACATCCAGCAATGAAAGGCCTGTCCTGCCAAGGCTTAGAAGAGGGACAGTCTTCTGCTTCCCCCACGTCAAGGCGGAAACAATACACAATGCCCCTCAATTTTTCAGTTTGGCCTTGGTTTGAGAATGCTGCAGTGGAACAAATTCGTGCAGGCGTGGGGACTGGGCTGGAAGTAGGCCTTTAGTGTGCAGGCTCCTTGTGTGCTTCAGCTTCAAGGTTAGAAATGCACAACCCTGAGTCTTCTCTCTAAATATTCCAATCCAGGATATCTAGAATGGGGCCAAACAATCTGCATTTTAAATACGTGGTATGGGGAGGGAGATGGGAGGAGGGCTCAGGATGGGGAACACATGTATACCTGTGGCGGATTCATTTCGATATTTGGCAAAACTAATACAATATTTTAAAGTTTAAAAATAAAATAAAATTTAATAAATAAATAAATACGCACCATATTTAAAGGTATCACCTTTATTGAGGCTTCCCAGGTGGCGCTAGTGTTAAAGAATCCACCTGCCAGTCTGTGCAGGAGATGTAAGAGAAACCGGTTGGATCCTTGGGTTGGGAAGATCCCTGGAGGAGGGCACGGCAGTATTCTTGCCTGGAGAATTCCATGGGCAGAGGAGCCTGGCAGGCTACAGCCCATAGCATCGCAAAGAGTCTGACATGACTGAAGCGGCATAGCATGCACGCACGCATCACCTTTATTAAAACTCTATAGAGAGTGAGACAATTTACAGACAGAGCAACTCAGATGAGACAAAGTGAAGGGATTTAAACTTCTGATTTTGGACTTCCCCGGTGGTACAGTGATAAGAATCCGCCTGCCAATGCAGGGGACATTCGATCCTTGGTCCAGGAAGATTCCACATACTATGGCACAACAAAGCCCAAGCGCCAGAACTACTGAGCCAGTGCGCCACAGCTACTGAAGTTCATGCACCTGGAGCCCACGCTCCACAGCTGGGGAAGCCACCCCAGTGAGAAGCCCGTGCACCGCGAGGAGAGGCCCCGCTCACCGCTACTAGAGAAAGCCCACCACACCAGTGAAGACCTGGGACAACCAAATGGAGAAATAAGTTAAAAGAGGCAGTGCAATGACACAAGTAGACATTCAATAAAAGGAAAAAAAAAATTTTTTTAATATACTTCTGATACTTAATCTTGAACTAAGGCATCCCTTTTCTGGGCAAGTGAATAAGGGGTCTAAGATTAACTGCACAGTTTAATAAATTTTTAATATGTGGACACCTAGATAGCTACCACCCAAAGCAAGATAGGGAACATTTCCAGGGTGTCACCAAGCTCCCCCATTCCCTGTCCCAGACCATACCTCTCCCCAGAGGTAACCACCATTTTGACACCTGTCATCATAGGTGTTTTGAACTCCATTTAAATGGAATAACGCAGTATGAACTTTTTTTGTCTTGACATTTTTGCTCAGCATTATGTGGGTAGCCATGCCCTCCTCCAGGGGATCTTCCCAACCCAGGGATCTAACCCAGGTCTTCCACATTACAGGCAGATTCTTTTCAATCTGAGCCACTAGGGAAACCCAAGAATACTGGAGTGGGTAGCCTATCCCTTCTCCAGGGGATCTTCCCTAGGTATCAAGCAAATGCAGGCAGATTCTTTACCAGCCGAGCTATCAGGGAAGCCCCAGGCTGTCCCTAGGTGTGGCAAATGGAGCCTACTCTCTAGCTGCAGTGCTGGGGATTCTCACTGTAGTGGCTTCTCTTGTTGCAGACCTTGGGCTCTAGAGCACTCAGGCTTTAGTAGCTGTGGCTTAGCTGCTCTGTGGCATGTGGGATCTGACTTCCCTGACCAGAACTCATGTATCCTGGCTGCATTGGCTGACAGATTCTTAACCACTGGACCACCAGAGAAGTCCCTTGATACGATTTTAAATCCACTTATTTCTGACAAAAATGAAGTTGTTTTTTAAGAGTGAATTTTTTTATTTTTTGGGTTTTTTTTTTTGTGTGTGTGTGTGTGTGTCATGCCATGGGGCATGTGGGATCTTAGTTCCCCAGCCAAGGGTGGGACCTGTACCCCTGCACTGGAAGCTCTGGACTACCAGGGAAGCCTCAGTGAAGTTGTTGTTTCGATACTGAAGTGAAATCATATGTTAGGATGTCATCATCCATGTCTGGAGTTGCTGATAAGAACATATGAAAAAGCAACTGAGATGAGAGGACATTTAGACCATAAATACCTAGGGTGAGGACTAGCCAAGAGGGTTAGGTATAGGTGAGGCCACCCTTTACTGATCTAAACAGCCCCCTGAAGATCTTAGGGCATCAGCTCCTGCCATGGTAAAGCTAACTCTTTTATCCACAGTGGCAAAAAGCCACGCAGCGGCCCAAAGAAGATCATCTTGCCCCAAACACCTGTGCCACAGTTCCCTGGCAATAAAGTTCTGGCAACAGGGAACTTTTCACTTTTGTTCTGCGGGCAGCTGCATGTCAGCTTGCTGTTGATTAAGCTGCCTCTCCTGAGAACCAATTTGCATAAAGGTACACTGTGAACTACATTTGGATTTTCTTTTACCTTCCTTGCCTGGAGCAATAGTGTCATTAATCTATCATTTGTTTGGAGTATATTATTTCTTTATTGACTTATTAACAGACATTATCCTATACGCTGTTGGCTTGTGAAATTATTATAATTACTGCAATAAACCTATGTCAAATAAACAAATAAATATTGGGCAATGACAATCTCAGCCTCTGAGCAGAGTCTGCCAACCACCCCATGTGCAAAATACATATGAACTTTAGAATCAGTTTGTCCATTTCTATAAAAAAAAAAATTGAATTCTTGATACAGATTACATTTGAGGAATACTGTCATCTTAATATTATGTACTTTAGTATGTAAACACAAAATATCTTTTTGCTTCTTTAAATCCTTTTTTCAACCATTATTATAGTTTTCAGTGTGCAAATCCTGTACTTCCTTAAATTTATTTTTTCTTTCATATGCTGTTGTATATGAAATTGTTTTCTTAATTCAATTTTCAGTTTGTTTACTACTAGTACACAGAAATAAAGCTGATTTTGGTATACTGATCTTGTATTCTGCAACTTTTTCTGCTTTTTTCTTTTTTTCCTATGTAGCTTGCTGAATCTGAGTTCCCCAACCAGGATGGAACCTCCTCCCCCATGGAAGCTTGGAGTCCTAATCAGGACCATCAGAGAATTCCCTCTTACAACTTTGGTTAATTGTTTATCAACTCTAATCATTTTTTGTTCTGGGTTTTTGTTTTTTTTTAGGGTTTTCTATATACAAGATCATGTCATCTACAAATAGAAACAGTTTTATCTTCTCCCTTCCAACCTCGATTTCCCTTTTTACTTTTTCTCACCTAGTTGCCCTGGCTAGAACCTCCAGTACAACGTTGAAGAGAAATAATGACACCAGATATTTCTATCTTGTTCCTGATTTTATGGGGAATATTTTCAGTCTTTTACCATTAAATATGATATAAGCTGCAGGCTTTTCAGTGGTGCCCTTTATCAGGCTGAGGAAATTCCCTCCGATTTCGTTGAGTGTTTTTATCATGAAAGGGTGTTGGATTTTGTCAAATGTAGTTCTTGTTTTGTCTGTTGAGATGATCTTTTATTTTATTAATATCATGTATTACATTGATTGACTTTCATATGTTGAACCAGTTCTCACATTCATGGGATAAATCCCACTTGGTCATGGTGTATATTCCTTTTTATGTGCTGCTGGACTTGACTTTCCAACATTTGTAGAGGATTTTTGCACTTACGATCATAGGTGATATTGGTCTGTAGTTTTCTTTTCTTGTGATGTCTTTGTCTGGCTTTGTTATCAGAGTAATACTGAACTCACAGAATGAGTTTTAAGAATTCTCTCCTATTTTTTGACAGTGTGTGAGAAGGATTTTTGTTAATTCATTAAATGTTTTGTAGAATTCAGCAGTGAATTCTGGGCTTTTTCTGTGTGTGTGATAATTAATTTTTATTTTTTAATTGAAGGATAACTGCTTTATAATGTTGTTTTGATTTCTGCCATACAACAATGTGAATCAGTCATTATTATATATATACTATGCATTTTCCTAAGTATAATGAGATTGAGAATATTTTCATTGGCCATTTGGATTTATGCTTCTATTTATTGACTATTTACTTCTTATATATATTCTTCTGTATGTTTGGAAGATCCCAGAACAATCGGAAAAAAAAAAAGAATGTTCCTAACAATAGATATAAGGATACACACATGTATGTATGTACTTATATGTATGCAATACACATATATCTCTATTTTTGGTTTTTTTGGCCATGCAGCATATGGGATCTTAGTTCCCTGACCAGGGATTGAACTTGGGCCCTCAGCAATGAAAGCTTGGAGTCCTAACCACTAAAGTGTCAGGAAATTCCCCCAGTATGTTTTTATATAAATAGTATATTTTTGAAAAATAAAAGAGCGATAAAGTCGAAAGAAGTATTAAAAAGACATTTACAGTCAACTGGTAAAAGCAAAATGACAAATGCACTATAATTTGTCAAACTTATGTCCAAAGTTTTTTAAAATGTGAGAAAACTGAGATAAGAATAAAGCTCCTGACCTGTGTGTAAGGAAAGGGCAGAAAGGGATGGCAGTGATGGGGTTTAAATATTATTAGAATCTTGGTGGAAATGAGGAAGACCCAGAAAGTCGGCCAGATGGCCAAGAGAACTCAATCTCAAGTGAATCCATGTGAAGTCTTTGATCTCTCTCATGAAGGAGTTCAAAGGAAGTCTCTTGCAGGAAGGACTAGCTCTGCAAAACTTCAATCCTGGCTACATGCTAAGTTCACCAGAGGAGCTTTTAAAATAAGGGCCTACGCTCCAACTTGGAACAATTGAAACAAAATCTCTGCAAGTAGCTCTGAAAACTGGTTTTTTTGTTTGTTTGTTTTTTGGGTTCTTTTTTGTTTTTTTAAATTGATGCATAATTGACATATAACAATATGTTAGTTTCAGGTGTACAACACAAGAATTCAATATATTGAGAAATGATCACCACAATAAGTCTAGTTAACATCATTCACCATACATAGCTACACAGTTTCATTTTTTGTGATGAAAACTTTTAAGATCTAGTTTTAAGATCCAAGTAACCTTCCAATAGTTCATGGAAACTATATTTTTTTGAAATTTCCCCTGGTAATCTCCAAGGTTGAAATTTCATGAAGTAGACACTGACATGCAGAACACCAAATTATATTGTTTAGAGGCACATGAAAAGATGTTCAGTATTATTAATTTTTAGAGAAATACAAATCAAAACTACCATGAGGTACCACCTTACACTGATCAGAATGGCCATCATTAAAAGTCTACAAATAACACGCTGAAGAGAGTGTGGGGAAAAGGGAAACCTCCTGCACCATTGGCGGGAGTGTAAATTAGTGCAGCTACTATGGAAAACAGCATGGAGGTTCCTCAAAAACTAAAAATAAAGTTGTCATTTCTGGGCTGTGCTTAGTTGCTCAGTCATGTCTGACTCTTTGGGACTCCATGGACTGTAGCCCGCCAGGCTCCTCTGTCCATGGGGATTCTCCAGGCCAGAATACTGGAGTGAGTTGCCATACCCTCCTCCAGGGGATCATCCCAACCCAGGGATTGAACCTAGGTCTCCCACATTGTAGGTGTTTTCTTTACCATCTGAGTCACCAGGGAAGCCCAGAGTTGCCAATGTGATTCTGCAATTCCATGCCTGGACACGTATCCAGAGAAAACTATAATTTGAAAAGTTACATGCACTCCTGTATTCAGAGTAGCACTACTCACAGTGGCCAAGACATGGAAGAAACATAACTGTTCATTGATAGATGAATGGATAAAGAATATGTGGTACATACATACAATGGAATACTACTCAGCCGTAAAAAAGAATGAAATTATACCATTGACAGCAACACAGATGGACCTAGAGATTATCACAGTAAGTGAAATAAGTCAGAAAGAGAAAAGAAATACTATATGATATCCTTACATGCAGAATCTAAACTATGCTAATAATGAACTTACCTATGAACCAGAAACTTGTGGTTGCCAAGAGAGGGTGGGGAGGGATGGATTGGGAGTTTGGGATCAGCAGATGCAAGCTTTTATATATTGAATGGATAAACAACAAGGTCGGTCTTACTGTATAGCACTGTGCTGCGTGCTGAGTCACTCAGTCATGTCTGACTCTTTGTGATCCGATGGCCTATAGCCCCCCAGGCTCCTCTGTCCATGGGGATTCTCCAGGCAGGAATACTGGAGTGGGTAGCCATTCCTTTCTCCAGGGGATCGTTCCAACCCAAGGATCAAACCCAGGTCTCCTGCATTGCAGGCGGATTCTTTACCATCTGAGCCACCGGGGAAGCCCACCATAGCGCAGGGAACTATTAATAATTAATATAGTCAGTGTCCTGATAAACCATAATGGAAAAGAATATGAAAAAGCATATAAATATAACTGAATCAATTTACTGTACACTAGAAATTAACACAACATTGTAAATCAACTAGACTTCAATAAAAGAAATTTTTTAATTGAAAAAATTGTATTGTTTAGAAAAATAAGATTTTAGTTTTTGGTATGTGATTATCAAAATCCTTTTTTTTTAAACTGAAATGTAAAGAAATTAGGAAAAAGTAGGTTTATCATAAGGGATATCAACAGAAGAGAAAAAGGAAATGACAGTTTTAGAATGGTTTCTAAATTCCCCAGTGGTGCAGGGGTCAGGACTTGGTACTTTTGCTGCTGTGGCCTGGGGTTCCATCCCTGGTTGGGGAACTAAGAGCCCATTTGCTGAGCTGCTTGGCCAAAAAAATTTTTTAAATAAAATAAAATGCTTTCTGTCTCAAAATATTGTTCTTTTCAATGTTTTTCACTGAAAGAAAATTTATTGAGAATCCATGACATGCAAAGCCCTGTGCTAAAACCATGAGATGTTTTTTTTCAACGATTAGAGAAATGGCTCTTACCTTCAAAGGTCTTACTGTCTGGTTGAGAGACAGGAATAACTTGTGACAGAACAAGGCAGAAAGAAATGCCAAACTTGAAACAAAGTGCCATGGGAACACTCAAGAGGGGACTGTAGCAAGACTGGGATTGAGGACGTTTTATGAAGAAACCAGGGTTTGAACTCATCCTTGAAGGATGAGCGGAATCTCAGTAGGTGAAGAGGCTGGGGTGAGAACTGGATTCCTGATTTGGGGAGGAGCAGGGGCAAAGAGTGAGCAGTGAATGAGTGCGTATATTCCACACCTCCTTTTCTCCTGGATCTGCAGCAATCGCCTCCTGACGGGTCTCCAGCCTGCACCCACTCCACCCCCTACGCCTCCTCACACCACCACTACAGCTCTTATTTCCACAGAACACTGGGCATTCGTTATGAAGTGTTCACTATCAGCCTAGCATGCACGTGCATGCATGCTAAGTTGCTTCAGTCGTGTCCGACTTGTTGAGACCTATGGACTGTGGCCCGCCAGGCTCCTCTGTCCCTGGGATTCTCCATGTAAGAATACTGGAGTGGGTTGCCATGCCCTCCTCCGGGGGGATCTTCCCGACCCAGGCATTGAACCCAGGTCTCCTGCATCTCCTGCATTGCAGGCGGATTCTTACCCATGAGCCACTGAGGAAGTTCCCATATCTAAACAATATTCCCTAAATTTTTATGCTTTTGAGATTTCTGTACTACAAAAGCAATGTATGCTCTCGTTTCAAATACTTCAGTAAGGTAAAAACAGGAAGTGAAAGTCCTCTCTCCAATCTGCCTTCAGAGGTAGCCATTGTTAGCATCGTGAGTAAGTATCCATCCAGTTTCTCCATGTCTCTGCCTCTCTCTCTCCAGCTGTTTGTTTCTCCCTTAATACAAAATATAGATATACATATACACATATTATATACATACGCATACAATTTTATATTCTTTATATATATGTATATATACATTCCACTGTATACATGTATCAGTTCAGTTCAGTTGCTCAGTCGTGTCCATCTCTTTGCGACCCCACAGACCACAGCACGCCAGGCCTCCCTGTCCGTCGCTAACTCCCGGAATTTACTCAAACTCATGTCCATCACGTCAGTGATGCCATCCAACCATCTCTTCCTCCGTCGTCCCCTTCTCGTTCCACCTTCAATCTTTCCCAGCATCAGGGTCTTTTCTAATGAGTTCATTCTTCATATATCAGGTGTTGGAGTGGGAGTTTCAGCTTCAGCATCAGGCCTTCCAATGAACATTCAGGACTGATTTCCTTTAGGATTGACTGGTTGGATCTCCTTGCAGTCCAAGAGACTCTCAAGAGTCTTCTCCAACACCACAGTTCAAAAGCATCAATTCTTTGGCACTCAGCTTTCTCTATAGTCCAACTCTCACATCCATACATGGCTACTGGAAAAACCATACTGATGGACCTTTGTCAGCAAAGTAATGCCTCTGCTTTTTAATATGCTGTCTAGGTTGGTCATAGCTTTTCTCCCAAGCAAGCATCTTTTAATTTCATGGCTGCAGTCACCATCTGCAGTGATTTTGGAGCCCCCCAAAATAAAGTCTCTCACTGTTTCCATTGTTTCCCCATCTATTTACCATGAAGTGATAGGACAGGGTGCCATGATCTTAGTTTTCTGAATGTTAGTTTTAAGCCAACTTTTTCACTCTCCTCTTTCACTTTCATCAAGAGGCTCTTTAGTTCCTCGCTTTCTGCCCTAAGGGTGGTGTCATCTGCATATCTGAAGTTATTGATATTTCTCCTGGCAATCTTGATTCCAGCTTGTGCTTCATCCAGTCCAGCATTTCTCATAATGTACTCTGCATATAAGTTAAATAAGCAGGGTGACAATATAGTACCTTGACGTACTCCTTTCCCGATTTGGAACCAGTCTGTTGTTCCATATCCAGTTCTAACTGTTGCTTCTTGACCTGCATACAGATCTCTCAGGAGGCAGGTCAGGTGGTCTGGTATTCCCGTCTTTTGAATTTTCCAGTCTGTTGTGATCCACACAGTTAAAGGCTTGGCATAGTCAATAAAGCAGAAGTAGATGCTTTTCTGGAACTCTCACTTTTTCGATGATCCAGTAGATGTTGGCAATTTGATCTCTGTTTCCTTGGCCTTTTTAAAATCCAACTTGAACATCTGGAAGTTCACGGTTCATGTATTGTTGAAGCCTGGCTTGGAGAATTTTGAACATTACTTTGCTACCATGTGAGAGGAGTGCAGCTATGTGATAGTTTGAGCATTCTTTGGCATTGCCTTTCTTTGGGATTGGAATGAAAACTGACTTTTTCCAATCCTGTGGCCACTGCTGAGTTTTCCAAATTTGCTGGCAGGTTGAGTGCAGCACTTTCACAGCATCATCTTTTAGGATTTGAAATAGCTCAGCTGGAATCCCATTACCTACACTAGCTTTGTTCATAGTGATGCTTCCTAAGGCCGGATAACTTCGCATTCCAGGATGTCTAGCTCTAGGTGAGTAATCACACCATCATGATTATCTGTGTCATGAAGATCTTTTTTGTATACTTCTTCTGTGTATTCTTGCCACCCACATACTTACATATGTGTGTGTGTGTGTGTGTATATATATATATATATATATATGTATATGTATAACATACTATATGTGTGTGAATATAGTAAACGGAGCAATTGTGTATATATTTGCATACATGCTTAATACATTTGTAGAGAATCTATCTCACGCCTCTAAATAGTGTATCTATCTATTCATGCACATATATGTTTATGTGTGTATTGGAGTGTGTGTTTGCTCTCAGAAATGTAGGGTTTTGGGGGATTAATCCTTTCCTAAAACCTTTTACTGGGCACATCACAGACCAGGTCAAGTCCCAGCTTTTAGCATGTTGTCCCGAGCTCCATGTAGTCAGGCCACTGCCTCCATCCATCTGCAGCCACTTTTCAGAGGGAGATACAGTGGAGAGCAAAAGAAAGAGTGCTCCTTCTGAGCACTTTCTTCAAAACTGGGGTTGTTTCAGCAATTATTTTTCAAAATCAGGGTGCTGACATGATTTGTTATGGTTATAATGAAAAAAGCTTAGGGGAAGCAGTGCGAAAGCAGAGGGGTGAAAGTACAGAGAGGAAACGATATGCTTGGGTTTTTTTCTTAATTTTTATTTATCTTTTTGGGGGTGGGAGGGAGCCACACCACGTGGAAGATGGGATCTTAGTTCCTAGGCCACGGGACCGGAAGCACAGAGTCTCAACCACAGGACCACCAGGGAAGTCCCAACATGCCTGTTTAACGCGCTCCTAGCTCCTCCCCAAACACAAAGCCCTTCCCCTCCCATCTGTCACCCCTCTATTCGGGCGGGCTGGGCCTTGACCCTACTGCAGTCATGCTGAGAGCTCTGTAAATTGCCCAGAGGTTCTTCAACAACCCAGCTGCTTCCCGTCTCTGGACTTTCACACATTTTTATTCTTCCAGCTGGAACTCCCTTACCTGCCACACTCTGCCAGGCAAACTCTAATTAACTTTCAAAACTCAGCACATGTAAGAGTGTCATTTCTATCTGGAGGCCACAGTGAGATGTCCCTTACCTGGTGATTTCGAAATAAGGCTGCCACAGAATCAAACAAGCCAACATGTGGATGTGGTTAGCTGTCTGGAAGGAGAGCAAGAACTGTGAATAAATATGTGACTAAAGGATTTGAGACACTTTCCAATTTAAAAAAATGTTGGGTAACCTGAGAGAGAAAAATATGGAGAAACTCCATATTACTTCACTGTAACTCAATTAACAGAAAGTCCATTTTCTTGCCTTGTTCACAGTAAGACCGTGTGAAGAGAAGTGTCCAGTAAACCCAGGAAACAGCGCGGAGAGGCAGGGGTCGGGGAGAAGGTTCACAGAGACACAAGCTGGTAGGTGCTCGTCATTAATCTTCACGGCTGTGTGACAGTCTAACACGCAAATCAACTACACTTTGTCTCCTATCAGTAAAATTAAGACAGCTTCCAGTAACTAACCATTATAAACACTGCTCGATGGGCGTTATCGCTCGTGTCTCCGTATGCTCACGAGCTTGTACTTTTGAGAATGGTGTTTAGGAGAGGTATTACTGAATCATAAGGGACGAGTTTGTTCAACTTTATTGTTGATGCTCTTCAGTTGCTAAGTCGTGTCTGGCTCTTTTGCAGCCCCATGAACGGTAGCCCACCAGGCTCCTCTGTTCATGGGATTTCCTGGGCAAGAATACCAGAGTGGGTTGTCATTTCCTTCTCCAAGGGATCTTCCCGACCGAGGCGTGGAACCTGTGTCTCCTGCATTGGCAGGCAGATTCTTCGCCACTGAGCCACCTGGAAAGCCCTCAACTTTACTAAATCATGTCAAATTGTTCTTCAAAGTGGTTGTGCCAACTTCTGCTGCCACCAGTGTAATGCTGTTCCAGTTCTGCATTCTTACCATCAGACCAGATCAGCCGCTCAGTCGTGTCTGACTCTGCGACCCGTGAATCGCAGCACGCCAGTCTCACCATACTCAGTCTTATCTGCAGGTTGGATGCACTGGGAATGCTGTCTCATACACTGTTCTACTACGCATTTCTCTGATTCCTACTGAGATTGTACATCTTTTACATTTTATTGACCACTAGGGTTTCCTCTTCTGTTTATCCCCTTTGCCCATGTTTCCGTTCTGTTATTTTATTCTGTTTATTGTTTTGCAGGAATTGTGCGTGTGTGTCTTGGATATATACGCCTGGTCCATGGCTTGTTTTTTCACTTAAAAAATCTTTGGTGCCTCAATTTCCTCATCTGTTAAACAAAGGCAATATTATTAAACAAGTATGCATTATTATTATTCAGTAAATCTTAACTATTATTAAGCAAAAATGTAACATATTTAGAACAGTGCCTCACTCCTAGGAAGCACTATGTAAATATTTATTATTATTATCAGTGTCTTTCAATGAAAAGAAGTTTTAATTATTGCTATAGCATCTTTTGATGAATAGACATTTTTATTTTTAATGTCTAAATTTATTAATCTTTTCTTCTATAGTTTGTGCTTTCTGTGCCTACCAACTGCCTTTTTACACCTGTTCTCTGTTTTTCCCATTCTATGAGTATTTTTACAATTCAAGTTTTCCTAAAACACTCTGAAACCCATTATATTGGGAGAATAAGGAGAACATTTAAATTATCACCTTTGTGTTTTAAAAGATGGTGGCTTTTCCTTTTGGACACTATCATGAATACCAAAAATATGCTTTAGTTCACGTAGTTAACTCTATAAGAGAAGGCTTTTATCATGGAATCTTACTGAGGATATATTAGTGGTTGTTGAATGGTATTTAACTTTAAAAATTTTTACTTTTTGTGTTTTTTTTCCATTTTCTTTCCTATGATTGCTTTCCCCCACAAATGCTGATATTTTACATATATGCCAGAACTATTCTTTCACTCTTGTAAAACTTACTAGACGCCAACAAATACATGAATTCTTTACCAGTGATCATGTCTGTTCAGTGAACTGAGTTGTTTGGCTGTTCTCGGATAGAAAAACCTGCACATCACATTAGCTAAGTATTGTAGTCATCTTGCAGAGTCATTCTTCATGATTAAAATCACTTCCAGGCCCCTTTGTGGTTGATTATTCCCTTCTGCTCTACTGAAGACATTGTAATACTTGTTGGGAAAGTTTCATGGCTACAAAAGCAGTAGCAGTCACTATTCAGTGGAGATGCTGGCAAATACAGAGGAGCACTGTCCAAACTCGTGACCAAGATGGGCTAGAAGCCACAAAATGTAACTTTGCAAGACAACTTAGATAGTGAAAATAAATGCTGGGAACATTCCAAAACTGCTTTTCCTGGAGAAAAGCCTGCTTTGCCTAGATCCCCCTGGGCTTCTCTTCTGTTTGGAGTTCTCTGAGTCCCTCAGAGAATATATATTGAATTTTCTGCTCTTCACTTTGTATCAGAAATCTAGCCCAAAGAAATGATATTCAGGGAAGATCACCCATAGTTTTACAAGTTTTGTATGTGGGGGCAACAGCCATGAAATTCGTCCTCTAAGATCATATTATTTAGATGCTATTCTGCTTGATGGAGAAGGCAATGGCACCCCACTCCAGTACTCTTGCCTTGAAAATCCCATGGACAGAGGAGCCTGGTGGGCTGCAATCCATGGGGTCACTAACAGTCAGACACGACTTCACTTTCACTTTTCACTTTCATGCATTGGAGAAGGAAACGGCAACCCACTCCAGTGTTCTTGCTTGGAGAATCCCAGGGATGGGGGAGCCTGGTGGGCTGCTGTCTATGGGGTCGCACAGAGTCGGACACGACTGAAGTGACTTAGCAGCAGCAGCAGCATTCTGCTTGAAGAAGGAGGAGAACATTCAGAACTTTTATTTTCTTGAAGGAACTGATAGACATTTCTTTCTAATAGTGGGAGTCATATATTAGAACAAGTGTCCTTGGTTTCCCTGGCTAGGAAGCTTAATGCCCAATTTAAATTTCAGTCATATATTAAAATGGCCATACTACCCTAAGCAATCTGCAGATTGAATGTGATCCCTAACAAATTACCCACAACATTTTCACAGAACTAGAACAAATATTCCTAAAATTGATATCAAACCATGAAAGACCCAGAATTCCCACAGTAATCCTGAGGAAAAACAACAAAGCTGGAGGCATAATTCTCCTAGACTTTGGGCAATACGATGAAGTTACAGTCATCAAAACAGTGTGGTATTGGCACAAAAACAGCCAGATGGCTCAATAGAACGAATAGAAAATGCAGAAATAAACTCATACACCTATGGTCAATTAATCTTTGACAAAGTAGGCAAGAATATATAATGGAGAAAAGACAGTCCCTTCAGCAAGTGAATTAAGGAAGTTAGAACACACCCTCAAACCATACACAAAAAAGAAATTCAGTATGGCTTAAAGATTTAAATATAAGATATAGCACCATAAAATTCCTACGAGAACATAGTCAAAACATTCTCTGACATACACTGCAGCAGTGCTTTCTTAGGTGAGGCTCCCAAGGTAATAGAAACAAAAATAAAAACAGGGGACTTCCCGGGTGGTCTGTCCAGGGGGATTGAGAATCTGCCTTGCAATGCAGGGGACTCAGGTTCAATCCCTGGTCAAGGAACTAAGATTCCACGTGCTGTGGAGCAACTGAGCCTGTGAACTACAGCTACTGAGCTTGTGCACTCCAAAGTCCATGTGCTACAACCAGAGAGTTCGAGTGCTGCAACTACGGAAGTGCTGCAGAGTCCACGTGCTGCCTCAAAGGATCCTGCGTGATGCAACAAAGATCCCACATGCCACAGCTAAGGCATGAGACCTGGTGCAGCCAAATCAATAAATTAAATAAAAATGTTTAAAGAAGCAAAATAATCAACTTGATCATGTTTTGCACAGCAAAGGAAACCATCAGTTCAGTTCAGTTCAGTCGCTCAGTTGTGTCCGACTCTTGGTGACCCCATGAATCGCAGCACGCCAGGCCTCCCTGTCCATCACCAACTCCTGAAGTTCACTCAGACTCATGTCCATTGAGTTGGTGATGCCAGCCAGCCATCTCATCCTCTGTCATCCCCTTCTCCTCCTGTCCCCAATCCCTCCCAGCATCAGAGTCTTTTCCAAATGAGTCAGCTCTTCGCATGAAGTGGCCAAAGTATTGGAGTTTCAGCTTCAGCATCAGTCCTTCCAATGAACACCCAGGGCTGATCTCCTTTAGGATGGACTGGTTGGATCTCCTTGCAGTCCAAGGGACTCTCAAGACTCTTCTCCAACACCACAGTTCAAAAGCATCAATTCTTCAGCACTCAGCTTTCTTCACAGTGCAACTCTCACATCCATACATGACCACTGGAAAAACCATAGCCTTGACTAGACGGACCTTTGTTGGCAAAGTAATATCTCTGCTTTTCAATATGCTATCTAGGTTGGTCATAACTTTCCTTCCAAGCAGTAAGCGTCTTTTAATTTCATGGCTGCAGTCACCATCTGCAGTGATTTTGGAGGCCAAAAAAAATAGAGTCTGACACTGTTTCCCCATCTATTTCCCCATCTATTTCCCATGAAGTGATGGGACCACATGTCATGACTTTAGTTTTCTGAATGTTGAGCTTTAGGCCAACTTTTCACTCTCCTCTTTCACTTTCATCAAGAGGCTTTTTAGTTCCTCTTCACTTTCTGCCATAAGGGTGGTGTCATCTGCATATCTGAGGTTATTGATATTTCTTCCGGCAACCTTGATTCCAGCTTGTGCTTCTTCCAGCCCAGCGTTTCTCATAATGTACTCTGCATAAAAGTTAAATAAGCAGGGTGACAATATACAGCCTTGATGCACTCCTTGTCCTATTTGGAACCAGTCTGTTGTTCCATGTCCAGTTCCAACTGTTGCTTCCTGACCTGCATACAGATTTCTCAAGAGGCAGGTAAGGCGGTCTAGTATTCCCGTCTCTTTCAGAATTTTCCACAGTGTATTGTAATCCACACAGTCAAAGGCTTTGGCATAGTCAATAAAGCAGAAATAGATGTTTTTCTGGAACTCTCTTTCTTTTTCGATGATCCAGCGGATGTTGGCAATTTGATCTCTGGTTCCTCTGCCTTTTGTAAAACCAGCTTGAACATCTGGAAGTTCATGGTTCATGTATTGCTGAAGCCTGGCTTGGAGAATTTTGAGCATTTCTTTACTAGCGTGTGAGATGAGTGCAATTGTGTGCTGGTTTGAACATTCTTTGTCATTGCCTTTCTTTGGGATTGGAATGAAAACTGACCTTTTCCAGTCCCATGGCCACTGCTGAGTTTTCCAAATTTGCTGGCATATTGAGTGCAGCACTTTCACAGCATCATCTGTCAGGATTTGAAACAGCTCAACTGGAATTCCATTACCTCCACTAGCTTTGTTCCTAGTGATGCTTTCTAAGGCCCACTTGACTTCACATTCCAGGATGTCTGGCTCTAGGTCACACCATCGTGATTATCTGGGTCATGAAGATCTGTTTTGTGCAGTTCTTCTGTGCATTCTTGCCACCTCTTCTTAATATCTTCTGCTTCTGTTAGGTCCATACCATTTCTGTCCTTTATTGAGCCCATCTTTGCATGAAATGTTCCCTTAGTATCTCTAATTTTCTTGAAGAGATCTCTAGTCTTTCCCATTTTGTTGTTTTCCTCTGTTTTTTTTTTTTTTTTTGCATTGATCACTGAGGAAGGCTTTCTTATCTCTCCTTGCTATTCTTTGGAACTCTGCATTCAGATGCTTATATCTTTCCTTTTCTCCTTTGCTTTTCACTTCTCTTCTTTCACAGCTATTTGTATGGCCTCTTCAGACAGCCATTTTGCGTTTTTGCATTTCTTTTCCATGGGGATGGTCTTGATCCCTGTCTCCTGTACAATGTCATGAACCTCAGTCCATAGTTCATCAGGCATTCTATCAGATCTAGTCCCTTAAATCTATTTCTCACTTTCACTGTATAATCATAAGGGATTTGATTTAGGTCATACCTGAATGGTCTAGTGGTTTTCCCTACTTTCTTCAATTTAAGTCTGAATTTGGCAATAAGGAGTTCATGATTTGAGCCATAGTCAGCTCCCAGTCTTGTTTTTACTGACCGTATAGAGCTTCTCCATCTTTGGCTACAAAGAATATAATCAATCTGATTTTGGTGTTGACCATCTGGTGATGTCCATGTGTAGAGTCTTCTTTCGTGTTTTAGGAAGAGAGAGTTTGTTATGATCAGTGCGTTCTCTTGGCAAAACTCTATTAGCCTTTGCCCTGCTTCATTCCGTACTCCAAGGCCAAATTTGCCTGTTACTCCAGGTGTTTCTTGACTTCCTACTTTTGCCTTCCAGTCCCCTATAATGAAAAGGACAGTTTGGGATTAGCAAATACAAATTACTCTATATAAAATAAGGTCTTACTGTATAGCATAGGGAACTATACTCAATAGCATAAAATAAATCATAATGGAAAATATGAAAAATAATATATATATGAATAAGTGAATCATTTTGCTATATATCATCCTGCTGCTGCTGCTAAGTCCCTTCAGTCGTGTCCGACTCTGTGTGACCCCACAGATGGCAGCCTACCAGGCTCCCCCGTCCTGGGATTCTTCAGGCAAGAACATGGAGCGGGTTGCCATTTCCTTCTCCAATGCATGAAATTGAAAAGTGAAAGTGAAGTTGCTCAGTCGTGTACAACTCTTTGAGACCCCATGGAGTGTAGCCTACCAGGCTTCTCCGTCCATGGCATTTTCCAGGCAAGAGTACTGGAGTGGGGTTCCATTGCCTTCTCCAATCATCTTGCTAAAACAACACTAAAAATCAATTATACTTCAATACAAATTTTTAAATAAATTTCAATCATAGCATCTATGTTAATGTTTGTCATTAGCACCTATGCATTCTATTTTCCCCTTAATCCTGATTTTCTATCCTTATTTTCTTTTTTTCCCTATTTTCTTAAATTACTACTTGTATCTCAAATATGTCTCCAGCTCAGATCACTTTCCAGAGATTCAGAACCAGCTGTCTTCTCTACTTCTGTTTAGATTGCCACAAGAATTTCCAACTCAAAAATGTCTAAAACGGCACTTAATTCCCCACCTGAAACAACAAACAAATAAATCCAGCTCTTCCTCCTTGCTCTTCTCGACCCCAAAGAATGTTAACTCCGTCCATCCAGCAGCCATGGCAGAAATCTTAGTCATCCTTGATTCTTCTCTTTTTCCCATTCTCCACATCTGTCAAGATATGCTGGCTTGTATTGCTGTAATAGCAAGTAACTTCCTACTCTCAGTGGCTTCACACAATGGAAGTTCGTTTCTCCCCCTGACTTCTGAGACCAAGCTGGGGCTCTGCTCCACTCTGTCACACTGCCTGTAGGTCTCAGGCTGACAGAGAAGCCACTGTCTGGAACATTCTTGGTCACCACATTGGAAAAAAAAGAACTCTGAAGGGTTTCATCCTGGGGATTTATTTGATGCTCAGCCCAGAAGCAACAAATATCGTCTGCTAGAGCTGATGACTTGGCGCCACCACAGAAGGCCAGGAAGTACAGCCCTACCCCATGCCCAGAAGGCGGCGGGCAGAAAAAATAACAAACACAATTAATGACTACCACACTGTCTCAGGATGAACTCCCCAGAAGCAGACCCTGAGATGAGGATTCACGGGAAGTACTGCTAGGAAAAAAACAGTAAGTCAGGCAGGAAGAGAGTCATGGCAGAGAAGGAGGAGAAGCAAGTATCTGGTATCAAACAAAGTCCCTTAGAGGACAATATAGGCTCAACTCCATGGACGAGCCTGGAGACTGGCCTACCTGAGAGCAATTTCGACCGGGAGCAAGGAAGCTGGAGGAGGTATACTTCGGCACCAGGAGTCACTTCCTTGGGTTCTCCCTGGGGAGATGACATCCCAGCTACATCTGGCTCTCCTCACAGATGCTGGCTGTTTGAAGGGAAAAAAAGCACGAAAATGGTAGAGGGGTCCACGGGTGGAGCACTGACTTCATCTGCCACAACCCCCTCCCCCAAGCCCCATCACAGCATCCTGATAGTTCTCCTTCCCAAGTAGTTCCTAAATTGTCCCATCTTTTTCTACCTTTGGTTGTCCCCTCCCTTGAGTACACCTGGAGCCCATTATCCTTGATCTTCTACACTGTTAGAATCAGAGCATTACCTGCAGTCCTGACATCTCCAAACTAGATGTCACATTACAGCCACAAAGAATCACTTCCTGATTCCCTGGTGACACCTCAGATGTGTCATACATGCTTTCTAATAAAGATACAATCCCTATTTTGCATATGAGAAAATTGAGCCTCAGAGAAGTAGTTGGTAGAGCCAGAATGGGCTTCCCTGGTGGCTCAGCTGGTAAAAAATCCTCCTGCGATGCAGGAGACCTAGATTCGATCCCTGGGTTGGGAAGATCCTCTGGAGGAGGGCACGGCAACACATTCCAGTATTCTTCAGGCTTCTCTCCTGGCTCAGACGGTAAAGAATCTGCCTGCAATTCAGGCGATGCAGGTTCGATCACTGGGTCGGGAAGATCCCCTGGAGGAGGGCATGGCAACCCACTCTAGTATTCTTGCCTGGAGAATCCCCATGGACAGAGGGGCCTGGCAGGCTACAGTTCATGGGGTTGCAAAGACTTGGACACAACTGAGTGACTAAGCACGCACACAGAGCCAGAATATGAATCTAGTATATATTAATTCCAACACCTTCCCCATTATATTTCACTATCTGGGGACATGATTAACTGTCTACTTTACCCTGATTACTACCCAATTCTATAAGCTACAAATTCAATTTGTTTAAAGTCAAATTGATCATATTACTTATCTTTCTCACCATTGTCCAGCTTTTGTTTCCAATGTCAATAATGACCCTGCCAGCTTTTACTGTCAGCCTTTACTCTTCTTTTCTTCCTTGTCTGCAGTTACTGTACTTTTGACTTCTCAGTGCCCATTGCTGCAGGTAGGGCTGGCATTAGGTGCCTTGCAAGTACCCATGTGTGGGAGGTTCTGGAGCTGGGCCCAGTGAGGGCTCATTAGTAGTGGCTATCATTCCAATGATATTCGGTGCCAAGTTACAAGATCAGAGTCCAGGGAATGAAGCCAAAGTTGGCCGGTCAGTTTGCCAAGCTGGAAGTTCTTGGCCACAGTTATAAGCAAAAGGAAAGAAGCCAGTGGAGAGGGAGAGACTGACTGACGATGGGAAATTGAAAAAAACAGTGATGGATGGAGCAGGGTCCTGCGGGAGGCAATGAAAGAGATCGCCATATGGCTCTTTGAGAGTGGACTGACTAGCAATTGCGATCGTGAGGAGAAAGAGGTATATGCCTGGCATATAGTAGGCACTCAAAATAATATTGAAAAGTCTTAATGCAAATATGTGTCCCCTACTCCCTGGAGGCAACTATTTTGAACAAATTTAGCTTTCTGCTCCCACCTATAAACCTGGCATTTATCTTCATATTTCTAAGTTATATATTTATACTATAATTTCTTGATTTTATCAATTTGAAACTATTAATCTTCTATTAAGTAAATGATAATTTAGCCTTTTGTATTATCACCTCCAACTTCCTGTTTCCTCCAGCATAAAAAATTCTAGCTAAATCAGTAGTCAACATATTTTTTTTGGCTATTGAAATACAGTCTAGTGATGATCCAGTTAGTTATAAATTGTATCTTGTACAAATTTTTAATTTTCCTGGAATTAATAATTTTTAAAAGCCCGTTTTCTCTGCATCAATCTTAAATATTTTCCCAAGAGGTCCATCTGCTCTCTGTCAAATCCTCTCAGTAGGTTTTCCCTCCCCCTGGAGCTCGAGCATATTAATAACTTATTTCCATCTTTTCCTCAGAGGCCTCCCTCTCACAGCACTCCACTTTCTACGGCTGTCTGGACAGGTTGCTCTTAGCCCGCGGCACAGCTGTCATCCTGAGAACTCTCTTCCCCGTCAAGCTGTTTCTCTTGTGTTGGGTTTCCCTGTCCTGAATCCAGCGATTTTCCTTCTCTGGGTTTGTTTGTTCTGCGCATTTGCTGAAGCACAGCTTTCAGCAGTCTCCAAGTACGGAGAGTGTCTTATTCAATCCCCATGCTTGTTGCATGGTTTGGCTGGGTAATTTTAAAGGCATTACTCCAACTACTGTTCGGCAATGATGAGAAGTCTTAGGGCACTCTGATTGTCATTATTTTATATGTAACCTATTTCGTCTCTCTGAAAGCTCTTAAGGTTGCCTCTTTATGTCAAATGTTCTGAAATGTCAGAGATGTGCCCTCTCGTGGATATTTTGCTATTCATCAAGCTAGCAATGAGAGGGCCCTTTCAGTCTGGAGGCTCTGTGTCTTTTATGCATGGAAAATTTTCTTGTAGCTTTCCTTGGGAAATTCAATGCCTTCCATTTTTTTTTTTCTTTCTATGATTTCTGATCTCTTATACTGAGGCTCTATGTCTATATCACCAGTCGCTTTCCATTCTGTTTTTTGTCTTTTTGTTCTGCTTGCTGGATAATAACTTTGATTTGACTTTACAACTCTCCTATCATAATGCTTTATTTCATCTTGCATATTTTTCAAATTTCCAAATATTCATTGCTATTTAGTTTTTCACAATACACTATCCTTGTCTTATGGATGCAGAATCGTCTATTATTTTCCCAAGGATATTATGTATTGGTTGGTTTTCTTTTGTTCTTATTCACTTCCATCAGGTTCCTTTTTTTCTGTTTGTTTTGTTACATCTTTTCACGTTGGGTTTGTTTTAAATCAAATGTGTCTACTGATAGTATGTAATATGCAAGATCCAGACAAATGTCACTTAAATATCTATATGAATTGTGACCTGACAAACAGGAAAAAAAATCATCAAATTCAAAGAGGATTAATAGAAATAAGTTATATGTAGGAAGAATCATATGCAGTGTCATTAAAACAATCTTTAAGTCATGTAGAAAGACACTGTAATAGCTTTTAAAGGCCAAAGAAACACACATCTAAACAGGGAACAGGTAACGGACTGTGACTTACGGGGAGGGCAGGGGAGAGCGGCCGACTCAAGTCAGACGGAAGGATAGGCACTGTGGGATTTGAATCTAGGGGATGTGCTAGCCCAGGATGATTCCTTTTAAGGTATAGAACTCTATTAAGTGTCTCATAATGTCTCACTTGTTGTTTAGTCACTAAATTGTGTCCAATTCTTTGTGTGTGTGACCCTATGAACCCATTGGGCTCCTCTATCCGTAGAATTTGCCAGGAAAGAATCAGTTCAGTTCAGTTCACTTGCTCAGTCGTGTCCGACTCTTTGCAACCCCATGAATCGCAGCCCGCCAGGCCTCCCTGTCCATCACCAACTCCCAGAGTTCACTCAGACTCACGTCCATTGAGTCTGTGATGCCATCCAGCCATCTCATCCTCTGTCGTCCCCTTCTCCTCCTGCCCCCAATCCCTCCCAGCATCAGAGTCTTTTCCAATGAGTCAACTCTTCGCATAAGGTGGCCAAAGGACTGGAGTTTCAGCTTTAGCATCATTCCTTCCAAAGAAATCCCAGGGCTGATCTCCTTAAGAATGGACTGGCTGGATCTCCTTGCAGTCCAAGGGACTCTCAAGAGTCTTCTCCAACACCACAGTTCAAAAGCATCAATTCTTCGGCACTCAGCCTTCATCACAGTCCAACTCTCACATCCATACATGACCACAGGAAAAACCATAGCCTTGACTAGCAGATCTTTGTTGGCAAAGTAATGTCTCTGCTTTTGAATATGCTATCTAGGTTGGTCATAACTTTCCTTCCAAGGAGTAAGCATCTTTTAATTTCATGGCTGCAGTCACCATCTGCAGTGATTTTGGAGGCCAAAAAAAATAAAGTCTGACACTGTTTCCACTGTTTCCCCATCTATTTCCCATGAAGTGATGGGGCCACATGCCATGATCTTAGTTTTCTGAATGTTGAGCTTTAAGCCAACTTTTTCACTCTCCCCTTTCATCAAGAGGCTTTTGAGTTCCTCTTCACTTTCTGCCATAAGGGTGGTGTCATCTGTGTATCTGAGGTTATTGATATTTCTCCCGGCAATCTTGATTCCAGCTTGTGCTTCTTCCAGCCCAGCGTTTCTCATGATGTACTCTGCATATGAGTTAAATAAGCAGGGTGACAACATACAGACTTGATGTACTCCTTGTCCTATTTGGAACCAGTCTGTTGCAGGAAAGAATACTAGAGTGCTATTTCCTTCTCCAGAAATTTCTATAGCAAATCATAAAAAATCAAATCCCAAGTCCCAGTTAAAGAAAAATCTCTCTGTTTAATATACAACCACAATTAGCTAAATTAAAATAAGAACCACAATTTCCTTAGATGATACAATTGTTTTATAGATATCATTTGACTAAAGGAAGATTAGAATTAGTATTATGTAAAAAAGAAAGTCAATCACATCAATAATATTAGTACTTTTGTGTTAAGATTAAAAATATATTAGCAGTTTCTATTGTTGCGCCAGAAATTTCTGCAGACACAGTGGCTTTAAACAACACATCTTTATTATCTCACAGTTTCTGAGGGTCAGGGGTCCTGGCTAGTCTTCAGTGCGGGTTCTCACCAGGCTCCCATCAAGGTGCTGGCTGATGGCATTTTCATCTGGAGGCTCGATTGAGGAAAAATTCACTTCCAAGCGCATTAAGGCTGCTGAAGGCATTTCCTTGTTGCTATGTGACTGATGACCCTGACTTTTTGCTGGCTATTAACTGGAGGGCTCCATCAGATTCTAGAGGTGTCCATGTTCCCAAATGAGTTCACAGTGCTACATGGTTTTTTTCTGAGTCCATTTGGGCTGCTATAACAAGGCATTATAGACTGGGAGGCTGAGCAGTTCAATTCAGTTCAGTTGCTCAGATGTGTCTGACTCTTTGTGACCTCATGGACTGCAGCATGCCCGGCTTTTCTGTCCATCACCAACTCCCAGATTTTACTCAAACTCATGTCCATTGAGTCGGTGATGCCATCCAACTATCTAATCTTCTGTCGTTCCCTTCTCTTCCCACCTTCAATCTTTCCCACTCTCAGGGTCTTTTCTAATGAGTCCATTCTCCACATCAGACAGCCAAAGTATTGGAGTTTCAGCTTCAACATCAGTCCTTCCAATGAACACCCAGGGCTGATCTCCTTTAGGATGGACTGGTTGGATCACCTTGCAGTCCAAGGGACTCTCAAGAGTCTTCTCCAACACCACAGTTGAAAAGCATCAATTCTTCGGCACTCAGTCCCACTCTCACATCCATACATGACCACTGGAAAAACCATAGCCTTGACTAGATGGACCTTTGTTGTCAGAGTAATGTCTCTGCTTTTTAATATGCTGTCTAGGTTGGTCATAGCTTTTCTTCCAAGGAGTAAGCGTCTTTTAATTTCATGGCTGCAGTCACGATCTGCAGTGATTTTGGAGCCCCCCCCAAAATAAAGTCTCTCATTGTTTCCATTGTTTCCTCATGTATTTGCCATGAAGTGATGGGACCAGATGCCATGATTTTGGTTTTCTGAATGTTGAGCTTTAAGCCAACTTTTTCACTCTCCTCTTTCATTTTCATCAAGAGGCTCTTTAGTTCCTCTTCGCTTTCTGCCATAAGGGTGGTGTCATCTGTGTATCTGAGGTTATTGATATTTCTCCCAGCAATCTTGATTCCAGCTTGTGCTTCTTCCAGCCCAGCGTTTCTCATTATGTTCTCTGCATAGAAGTTAAATAAGCAGGGTGACAATATACAGCCTTGACATACTCCTTTTCCTATTTGGAACCAGTCTGTTGTTCCATGTCCAGTTCTAACTGTTGCTTCCTGACCTGCATACAGATTTCTCAGGAGGCAGGTAAGGTGGCTTGGTATTCCCATCTCTTGAAGAATTTTCCACACATTGTCATGATCCACACAGTCAAAGGCTTTGGCATAGTCAATAAAGCAGGAGATGTTTTCCTGGAACTCTCTTCCTTTTTCGATGATCCAACGGATGTTGGCAATTTGATCTCTGGCTCCTCTGCCTTTTCTAAATCCATCTTGAACATCTGGAAGTGCAATGTACTATTGAAGCCTGGCTTGGAGAATTTTGAGCATTACTTTGCTAGTGTATGAGATGAGTGCAATTGTACAGTAGTATGAGCATTCTTTAGCACTGCCTTTCCTTGGGATTGGAATGAAAACTGACCTTTTCCAGTCCTGCGGCCACTGCTGAGTTTTCCAAATTTGCTGGCAAATTGAGTGCAGCACTCTCACAGCATCATCTTTCAGGATATGAAATAGCTTAACTGGAATTCCATCACCTCCACTAGCTTTGTTCATAGTGATGCTTTCTAAGGCCCACTTGACTTCACATTCCAGGATGTCTGGCTCTAGGTGAGTGAGCACACCATCGTGGTTATCTGGGACAGGAAGATCTGTTTTGTATAGTTCTTCTGTGCATTCTTGCCACCTCTTCTTAATATCTTCTTCTTCTGTTAGGTCCATACCATTTCTGTCCTTTATTGTGCCTATCTTTGCATGAATGTTCGCTTGGTATCTCTAATTTTCTTGAAGAGATCTCTAGTCTTTCCCATTCTGTTGTTTTCCTCTATTTCTTTGCATTCATTAGTGAGGAAGGCTTTCTTATCACTCCTTGCTATTCTTTGGAACTCTGCATTCAAATGGGTATGTCTTTCCTTTTCTCCTTTGCTTTTTGCTTCTCTTCTCAGCTATTTGCAGGGCCTCCTCAGACACCATTTTGCATTTGTGCGTTTCTTTTTCTTGGGGATGGTCTTGCTCACTGCCTCCTGTACAATATCACAAACCTCTGTCCATAGTTCTTTTGGCACCCTGTCTATCAGATCTAATCCCTTGAATCTATTTGTCACTTCCACTGTATAAAGGATGTATAATCAAATCATAAGGGATTTGGTTTAGGTCATACCTGAATGGTCTAGTGGTTTTCCCTACTTTCTTCAATTCAAGTCTGAATTTGGCAATAAGGAATTCATGATCTGAGCCCCAGTCAGCTCCCAGTCTTGTTTTTGCTGACTGTATAGAGTTTCTCCATCTTTGGCTACAAGGAATATAATCAATCTGATTTTGGTATTGACCATCTGGTGTTGTACATATGTAGAGTCTTCTCTTGTGTTGTTGGAAGAGGGTGCTTGCTATGACCAGTGCGTTCTCTTGGCAAAACTGTTAGCCTTTGCCCTGCTTCATTCAGTACTCCAAGGCCAAATTTTCCTGTTACTCCAGGTATTTCTTGACTTCCTACTTTTGCATTCTAGTCCCCTATGATGAAAAGGGCATCGTTTTCTGGTGTTAGTTCTAAAAGGTGTTATAGGTCTTCATGGAACTGTTCGTCTTCAACTTCTTCAGCTTTACTGGTTGGGGCATAGACTTGGATTACTGTCATATTGAATGGTTTGCCTAGGAAATGAACAGAGATCATTTTGTCATTTTTGAGTTTGCATCCAAGTACTGCATTTCAGACTCTTGTTGACTATGAGGGCTATTCCATTCCTTCTAAGGGATTCTTGCTCACAGTAGTGGATATAATGGTCATCTGAGTTAAATTCACCCATTCCAGTCCATTTTAGTTCACTGATTCCTAAAATGTCGATGTTCACTCTTGCCATGTCCTGTTTGACCACTTCCAGTTTAGCTTGATTCATGGACCTAACATTCCAGGTTCCTATGCAATGTTGTTCTTTACAGCATTGGACTTTACCTCCATCACCAGTAATATCCACAACTGGGTGTTATTTTTCTTTGGCTCTGTCTCTTCATTCATTCTGGACTTATATCTTCTCTGATCTCCAGTAGCATATTGGGCACCTACCTACCTGGAGAGTTCATCTTTCAGTGTCCTATCTTTTTGCCTTTTCATACTGTTCATGGTGTGCTCAAGGCAAGAATACTGAAGTGGTTTGCCATTCATTTCTCCAGTGGACCACATTTTGTCAGAGCTCTGTGAAGAAAGCTGAGTGCCAAAGAATTGATGCTTTTGAACTGTGGTGTTGGAGAAGACTCTTGAGAGTCCCTTGGACTGCGAGGTGATCCAACCAATCCATTCTAAAGGAGATCAGTCCTGGGTGTTCATTGGAAGGACTGATGCTGAGGATGAAACTCCAGTACTTTGGCCACCTCATGTGAAGAGTCGACTCATTGGAAAAGACTCTGATGCTGGGAGGGATTGGGGGCAGGAGGAGAAGGGGACGGCAGAGGATGAGATGGCTGGATGGCATCACTGACTCGATGGACATGAGTTTGAGTAAACTCCGGGAGTTGGTGATGGACAGGGAGGCCTGGCGTGCTGCGATTCATGGGGTCACCAAGAGTCAGACACGACTGAGCAACTGAACTGAACTGACTGATGTTGGGGTCAGTGGTGGCCTCCTCCAAGAGGGCTTGTGCCACACCCAGGTTTGCTGCACCCAGAGCCCCTTCCTCTGCGGCAGGCCACTGCTGACCCATACCTCCACAGGAGATACTCAAAGGCAGGTCTGGCTCAGTTTTCGTGGGGTCTCCTGGTGTGTACAAGGTTTGTTTGAGCCCTCCGAGTGCCTCTGGTGGGAATGGGGTTTGATTCTAGGTGTGATTTTGCCCCTCCTACCATCTTGCTGGGGCTTCTCCTTTGCCCTTGGCCGTGGGGTATCTTTTTTTGATGGGATCCAATCTTCTGCTGTCAATGGTTATTCAGCAGTGAGTTGTAATTTGGAGTTCTCGCAGGGGAAGATGAGCACACATCCTTCTACTCCACCCTCTTGCAGGCGGATGTGGCTTATAAACAACAGCAACTTATTTCTCCCAGTTCTGGAGGCTGGAGGTCAGATAGCAGCATAGCCTGGTTCTGGTGAGAGCCCTCTGTTGGGTCGCAGACTGTCAGTTTGTATTCGTGTCCTCATATGGCAGAAAAAGGGCACCAGAGCTCTCTGGGGCCTTTTCTATAAGGGTATTAATACCATTCATGAAGGCATCATCACTATGACCTAATTACTTCCAAAGGCCACACCTCCTAATACCATCCCTTTGGGGTTAGGATTTCCACATATGAATTTTGAAAGTGAAAGTCGTTCAGTCATGTCTGACTCTTTGTGACCCCATGGTCTCAAGCCTGTCAGGCTCCTCTGTCCATGGAATTCTCCAGGCAAGAATACTGGAGTGGGTAGGCGTTCCCTTCTCCAGGTTGGGATCTTCCCAACCCAGGGATCGAACCCAGGTCTCCTGCATTGCAGGAGGATTCTTTAGCAGCTGAGCTGGAGGAATGCATATAATCAGGCTGCAGCAGTCTTCTCTAATGCTGCTGCTCACTTCAAAAACCCAAGAAGAATCTTTCACCCCAGTTTGCTGACACAGAGTCATTTACAATGCAACATAATCGTGTGTGTGACATCTCATCATCTTTTCCATATAACACAACGTAGCCAAGGAACTGACTTCACATCACCTTTGCCATATTCTATTGGTTAGAAGCAAGTCACAGGTCCTGCCCTCACTCAAGAAGAGGGAATCACACAAAAGTATGGATACTGGGAGATGGGAAATCATTGGGGCTCACCTTAGGGTCTGTCTGTCACATAGAACAATCTGTATATGCTTGGTATTTAAAGTATTTCTAATGATAAAAAATTTGTCAAATTCGAGCATCTAACAGGTTAGCTTTGCAATTTCACTTTAAAATGAATAAGTAGGGACTTCCATGATGATCCACACGGACCAGTGGAATAGCGTCTCCTCTTGCCGACCTGGGGGAGGCGGCGCCCCCCGGGTCCCTGGTGGCCCAGCAAGAGGCAAGAGTGCCTACTCCTGCATTTCAGGTTGGCAACTATGCCCCTCAGGTTCCTGGCTGAAATAGGGAAAAGTTTCTATTTCAGGACCGCAACTGGCGGGCTAAAAGGTGAACAAAAGTCCCTTTCACGTTATACTCTTCCTGAAAATTATACTCCTTTCAGGAGAATTTATTTACATGCTCTCATCTAAGGCAAGGTTGTCAGAAACTCAGAGAAAACGGCCATAAGAAATCACATCTAATTTCCATCTAAAATAAGACACAAATGGTCTTATCTGTGAAAGAGAAAGAAACTCACAAATCCAGAAACTAACGGATTCCTGTGGGGATTTGGTTGTGGGTGTTGCCAGATTGAAGTAGAAATTAAGAAATAAAAATCACTGTATAATTTAAGAAAAACAATAGGATATTGTATGCAGCAGACAGAAGCATAGACATGATTTTGCAATAGAATCACTCTGTTGTAACCCAAAGCATACAGAGTAATGTCTCTCAAATGAAAAAGAAAGAGTGGATGGATGGCTACAAACCCATGAAATAATCAAGAATGAAGGTTCACAAGATAAAAATGGGAAAAGCTTAGGAATAGCAACTCCCATCAAGAAATTAGTTTGGATGGGATTACTAAAAACTCCATTGGTTCATCCACTAGAAAGCAAAACAAGGAGGATCTTCAGAAAATGAAGCGTGGAGGTGCCCGGGGAAACAGTCAGGGAAAAGAAGCATTTTCGAAGACAAGGGTACCCATGCCATCCTTGCCGGACCAATTTCCATATGAAGGACACTGCCGAAACCCAAGTGGACAAGGACAAAGAGATGAATAAATAAAATGGGTTCTGTATACTCAATGGTACGTGAGCCAGCCGTCAGGAAGAATGGAACAGTGCCGTGTCCAAGAACAGGCCAGAAGGTAGAGATGATCACAGCAAGTGAAGTAAGACAGAGAGGGAACGACAAATAGAATATGAGGTCACTTGTAGGTGGAACCTAAAAATGGATACGTAGGAGCTCTTTGAGCCAAGATAAACAGTTCCCAGACTTAGAAAAAAATCATCTCTCTTACTGTTAGCAGAGAAGAAAGGTGTTGGGCACATAGAAATAAGCTACTTGTCTAACATGTGCACACTACTATTTAGAAAATAGGCCCCAAGGACCTACTGGGTAATGCTAGGAATGATACTCCTCTTTCTGTCATAATCTATGCAGGACCAGTCTCTGAAATGCAGCAATGCGTGAGTGAATCTGGTGACTATGAATTAAACAAACAAACAAAAAAACCCACCTGCTGACTTGTAATTCACCTATATACTCAAGTTCAAGTAACTGGATAAACACCATAAATATAGAAACATATGCTGACTCTATTCCCCTCATCCCATGGTTATCTTGGCTGGAATCATATCTCTGGAGACTGGGCAGGTTTGAGTCCCAGGCTGGACTGTTTGGGAGCTCAGGGTCCTGGGAGGATGTGGCAGGCAGGCAGTGTGCCCCCACAACGTTCCTGGAGTGACTCTTGCCCTCTGCAGGAGCCCTCAATCTTCCGTGAAGTAAAGGAGGAAATTTGAATAGACTCTCATATGTGTATGCAATAGATGATCCAAAACGACCTACCAGGTGGAAGTTTACCGAACACACTGTAATCACCTAGATGGGAACAAGAACTTGAAAGAGAATAGATAAATGTTCATCCATGAATGTATCACGTTTCTGTAGGACTGAAACACACGTAAAATCAGAAATCACTTCTATTCCAATATAAAAGCACACTGAAATGACAGGGTGGGGTGAGGGGAAGTATGTGTGTGTGTGTGTGTGTGTGTGTATGTGTGTAATGCTCTGGCCTTGTGGCCATTTTCTGGAACAACAGCTTGAAAAGCTGTGCAGAAGGGCATTGAGTATTCTCAGGACCAAAGGGTCTGAAGTCAAAAACAGCTGATCTCAACAAACGTCCTAGGGGTGGTCATCAGAAAAGAATTTAAAACAGGGCGAGTTACAGGAAGCTGCGTCGAGAGGTAACATGAACTCACCCTTGAAAAGAAACCACATGAGAAGAGGTCAGTTTTGCTAAATATGAGAAATGCAAATCAAAACCATAGGAAGGAATCACCTCCCAGCACTCAGAATGGCCATTGTCAGAAACGTGACCAGCACTAACTGATGGAGAAGGTGTGGAGAATAGGGAATATTCCTCCCCTGATGCTGGCAATAGACACTGGTAAGAGACACTATGAAGGATGGTAGGAGGCTTATTAAAACAAAGAAAATGAGAATGAGGTAAGAGTACTCTCTAACACCATACACGAAATGAACTTCAAATCATAAATATCTAAAGGTCAGGAGGGATCCTATGAAAGTCTTGAGGAAAACATAGGTAGAACATGTGAGAATATAAACTACAAGGTCTTTCTGGGTTTGGATGACTTCCTTGCAAGGTCTTTTGGAATCCATCTCCTAGAGCAAAGGGGAATAAACCAAAACCAGGGAAACACGACCTACTTCAGCTTCAAAGCAGGTGTCCAAAAAAGGAAACCTTCAGGAATGAAGGCAACCCAGAATGCAAAGAAATATTTGCAAACCAAAATACCCACAAGCAAGTCATCTCCAAAACCAACAAAAAGCTCACAATGTGGTGATATTTCAATAAAGTGGATTCGGTAAAAATATCGAATCCTTCTGTTGTTCAGTTCCATTCAGACGCTCAGTCGTGTCCGACTCTGCGACCTCATGGTCCACAGCATGCCCAGCTTCTCTGTCCACCATCAACTCCCAGAGCTTGCTCAAACTCATGTCCATCAAGTTGATGATGCCATCCAACCATCTCATCCTCTGTCATCCCCTTCTCCTCCTGCCTTCAACCTTTCCCGCATCAGAGACTATACCAAAGAGTTGGCTCTTCACATCAGGTGACCAAAAGACTGGCATTTCAGCTTCAGCATCAGTCCTTCCAATGAACATTCAGGACTGCTTTCCTTTAGGATGGACTGGTTGGATCTCCTTGCAGTCCAAGGGACTCTCAGGAGTCTACTCCACCACCACAGTTTGAAGGCATCAATTCTTGGGTGCTCTGCCTTCTTTATGATTCAGCTCTCACAACCGTACATGACCAGTGGGAAAACCATAGCCTTGACTATATGGACATTTGTTGACAGAGGAATGTCTCTGCTTTTCAACACACTGTCTGCTGCTAAGTCACTTCAGTCGTGTCTGACTCTGTGTGACCCCATAGATGGCAGCCCACCAGGCTCCCCCGCCCCTGGGATTCTCTAGGCAAGAACACTGGAGTGGGTTGCCATTTCCTTCTCCAATGCAGGAAAGTGAAAAGTGAAAGTGAAGTCGCTCAGTCATGTCCGACCCTCAGCGATCCCATGGACTGTAGCCTACCAGGCTCCTCTGTCCATGGGATTTTCCAGGCAAGAGTACTGGAGTGGGGTGCCATTGCCTATACACTGTCTAAGTTTGTCATAACTTTCCTGCCAATAAGTAAATGTCTTTTGATTTCATGGCTGCAGTCACCATTCACAGTGATTTTACAGACAAGAAGTGGAATCTGTCACTACTTCCACCTTATCACCCTCTATTTGCCACCAATTATGGCACCCCACTCCAGTACTCTTGCCTAGAAAATCCCATGGTTGGAAGAGCCTGGTGGGCTACAGTCCATGGGGTTGCTAAGAGTCAGACACAACTGAGTGACTTCACTTTCACTTTTCACTTTCATGCATTGGAGAAGGAAATGGCAACCCACTCCAGTATTCTTGCCTGGAGAATCCCAGGGACGGGGGAGCCTGGTGGGCTGCTATCTATGGCATCGCACAGAGTCGGACACAACTGAAGTGACTTAGCAGCAATGCAGCTGAGGCCAGGATCTTAGCTCACTTCAGTTTAGTTCAGTCACTCAGTCGTGTCCGACTTTTTGCAACCCCATGGACTGCAGCATACCAGGCCTCCCTGCCCATCACCAAGTCCCAGAGCCTGCTCAAACTCGTGTCCGTCGAGTCAGTGATGCTATCCAACCACTTCATCCTCTGTCATCCCCTTCTCGTCCTGCCTTCAATCTTTCCCAGCATCAGGGTCATTTCCAGTGAGTCAGTTCTTTGCATCAGGTGGCCAAAGTATTGGAGTTTGAGCTTCAGCACCAGTCCTTCCAATGAATATTCAGGACTGATTTCCTTTAGGAACATTCTTTGACATTGCCTTTCTTTGAGATTGGAATGAAAACTGACCTTTTCCAGTCCCATGGCCACTGCTGAGTTTTCCAAATTTGCTGGCAGATTGTATGCAGCATCTTAACAGCATCATCTGTAGGACTTCAAATAGCTTAACTGGAATTCCATCACCTCCACTAGCTTTGTTCGTAGTGATGCTTCCTAAGGTCCACTTGACTTCAGACTCCAGGATATCTGGCTCTAGGTGACATCCCACGGACGGATGGTGATCACACCATCATGGGTATCTGGGTCATTAAAATCTTTTTCGTATAGTTCTGTGTATCTTGCCACCTCTTCTTAATATCTTCTGCTTCTGCTTCTGTTAGGTTCATATGATTTTTGTCCTTTATTGTGCTCGTCTCTGCATGAAATGTTCCCTTGGTATCTCTAATTTTCTTGAAGAAATCTCTAGTCCTTCCCATTCTGTTGTTTTCCTTTATTTCTTTGCATTGATCACTGAGGAAGACTTTCTTATCTCTCCTTGTTATTCTTTGGAACTCTGCATTCAGATGGGTATATCTTTACTTTTCTCCTTTGCCTTTAGCTTCTCTTCTTTTCTCAACTATTTGTAAGACCTTCTCACACAACCCTTTTGCATTTTTGCATTTCTTTTTCTTGAGGATGGTCTTGATCAGTGCCTCCTGTACAATGTCACGAACCTCTATCATAGTTCTTCAGGCACTCTGTCTATCAGATCTAATCCCTTGAATCTGTTTGTCGCTTCTAGTGTATAACCATAAGGGATTTGATTTAGGTCATAAATGAATGGTCTAGTTGTTTTCCCTACTTTCTTCAATTTAAGTCTGAATTTGGCAATAAGGAATTCATGATCTGAGCTACAGTAAGCTCCCAGTCTTGTTTATGCTGACTGCACAGAGCTTCTCCATCTTTGGCTACAAGAATATAACCAATCTGATTTCGGTGTTGATCATCTGGTGATGTCCATGTGTAGAGTCTTCTCTTGTGTTTTTGGAAGAAGATGTTTGCTATGACCAGTGTGTTCTCTTGGCAAAAACTCTGTTAGCCTTTTCCCTGCTTCATTTTGTACAGCAAGGTGAAACTTGCTTGTTACTCCAGGTATTTCTTGACTTCCTACTTTTGCATTCTTATGCCCTGTGATGAAAAGGGCATTGTTTTTTGGTGTTAGTTCTAGAATGTCTTGTAGGTCATCATAGAACTGTTGAACTTCAGCTTCTTTGGCATTCGTGATTGGGGAATAGACTTGGATCACTGTGATATTGAATGGTTTGCCTTGAAAACGAACAGAAGTGATTCTGTCATTTTTGAGATTACATCCAAGTACTGCATTTAGGACTCTTTTGTTGACTATGAGGGCTATTCCATTCCTTCTAAGGGATTCTTGCTCACAGTAGTGGATATAATGGTCATCTGAGTTAAATTCACCATTCCAGTCCATTTTAGTTCGCTGATTGCTAGAATGTCGATGTTCACTCTTGCCATCTCCTGTTTGACCACTTCCAATTTACCTTGATTCATGGACCTAACATTCCGGGTTCCTATGCAATATTGCTCTTTATAGCATAGGACTTTACTTCCATCACCAGTCACATCCTCAACTGGCCATTGTTTTCACCATGATCTTAGTTTTTTTGATAATTAGTTTTAAGCCAGTTCTTTCTGTCTCCTTCACCCTCATCAAGAGGCTCTTTAGTTTCCTCTTCACTTTCTGCCATTAGAGTGGTGCATCCACATATCTGAGGTTGTTGATGTATCTCCTGCCTGTCTTGATTCCAGCTTGTAGCTCATCCAGCCCAGCATTTCTCACGATGTGCTCAGCATATAGATTAAACAAACAGCGTGACGGCAGACAGCCTTTCTCAATCTTGAACCGGTGAGTTGTTCCATACACGGGTCTAACTATTGCTTCTTGACCTGTATACACGTTTCTCAGCAGACAGGTAAGATGGTCTGCTATTCCCATCTCTTTAAGAACTTTCCACAGCTTATTATGGTCTACACAGTCAAAGGCTTTGGTGTAGTCAATGAACCAGAGGTAAATGATTTTCTCAGTTCCCTAGCTTGGTCTATAATCCAGTGAATGTTGACAATGTGATCTCTGGTTCCTCTTCCTTTTCTAAATCCAGTTTGGATTTCTGGAAGTTCTTGGTTCGCATAATGCTGAAGCCTGGCATGTAAGATTTTAAGCATGACCATACTAGCACGGGAGGTGAGTGCAATTATCTGATGGTTAGCACATTCTTTAGAACTACCCTTCTTGGGAATTGCGATGAGGATTTGACCTTTTCCAGTCCTATGGCCATTGCTGGGTGTTCCAGATTTGCTGACATATTGAGTATAACACCTTGATGGCACCCTTCTTTTGGGTTTTGCACAGTTCTAGTAGAATTCCAGTACATGCACTAGCTTTAATAGCAGCAGGGCTTCCTAAGGCCCGCTTGACTTCACTCTCCTGACTGTCTGGCTCTATGCGGTGGACCACACCATGTGGTTCATTTGGATCTTTTTTATACAGTTCCTCTGTGTATTCTTTCCATCTATTCTTGATCTCTTTTGCATCTACTAGGTCTCTACATTTATGTCCTTTATTGTGCCCATCTTTGGGCAAAATATTTCTTTTATATCTCCAATTTTCCGGAAGAGATATCTGGTCTTTCCACTTCTGTTTTCTTCTAGTTTTATACACTATGCATTGAAAAAGGCCTTCTCGTCTCTCTGTGCTGGTCTTTGGAAATCTGTGTTTAGTTGGCTATACCTTTTCCTTTCTCCCTTGCTTTTCACTTCTCTCCATCTTTAGCTATTTGTAAGGCCTCCTCAGAGGACTACTTTGCCTTCCTGCTTTTCTTTTTCTGTTGGATGGCCTTGTTCACAGCCTCCTGTACAATATTATGGACCTCCGTCCATAGTTCTTTGGGCACACTGTTAACGAGATCTAAGGTCTTGAATCTATTTTGTAGCCCTCCTGCATATTCGTAGGGGATTTGATTTAAGTCATACCTGACTGGCCTAGTGGTTTTCCCCACTTTCTTTAGTTTAAGCCTGAATTTTTCTGAGATGCTGATGATGAGTCACAGTCAGCTCCACGTCTTGTTTTTCCTGACTGTGTACAGTTTCTTTATCTTCGGCTACAAAGGATGTAATCAATTTGATTTGGGTACTGGCCATTTGGTGAGGCCCATGTGTCTGGTGGTGACATAAAGTCCGATGATATAAAGAACGATATTGCATAGGAACCTGGAATGTTAGGTTCATGAGTCTAGGTAAACTGCGGCAACTACAAATCGGCACTTACCAAGAGCACTGCCGATGACGGAACAACAGAGGCATTTCCATCTGCCTCTATGGAGACTGAACTCCATGCTGCTGTAACTGTTGACTTTCAGCAACTCCGGAGGGAGTTCAGGGTGGAGTGAGGCACTCTGTGCTCCAGAGAACCTGGCGGGACAGGCCTTTAGATAGCTGGATGTTTTTAGGAACAGATTTTATGCTCTCCATCCTTGCATCTCCTCATATCTAGAGAAGCACTAAATCCCTTCATGGTGACTTCAGAGCCTCATGACTAACAAGAAATCTTTTGTAAAATGAGGTCTCCATGGTATTGAACTCCCCCTCCACCAAAATCTTATGTGTTGACCTTCCCCCACTGCAACTTTGCCCCAGTCTCTCAGAGCTATCTGCGATGCTGCCTCCTGGGCGGCAGCCCTCATTTTGCCCCAAATAAAACTTAACTCGCAACTCTCAAGTTGCATATCTTTTTAGTCTACAACTGGAAGTGGTCAAACAGGAGATGGCAAGAGTGAACATTGATATTTTAGGAATCAATGAACTAAAAGGGTCCAGAATGGGTGAATTTAATTCACAAGATGATTATATCTACTACTGTGGGCAAGAATCCCTTAGAAGAAATTGAGTGGCTCTCATAGGCAACAAAAGAGTCTGAAATGTCACATTACCTGACTCCTGAGAACATATATGCAGGTCAAGAAGCAACAGTTATAACTGGACATGGAAAAATGGACTGGTTCCAAATTGGGAAAGGAGTATGTTAAGGTTGTATATTGTCACCCTGCTTATTTAACTTTTATGCAGAGTACATCATGCAAAATACCAGGCCAGATGACGCATTAGCTGGAATCAAGATTGCCAGGAGAAATATCAATAACCACAGATATGCAGATGACATCACCCTTATGGCAGAAAGCAAAGAGGAAGTGAAGAGCCTCTTCAAGAAAATGAAAGAGTAGAGTGAAAAAGTTGGCTTAAAACTCAACATTCAAAAAATGAAGATCACGGCTTCTGGTCCCATCACTTCATGGCAAATAGATGGGGAAACAATGGAAACAGTGAGAAACTTTATTTTGGGGGGCTCCAAAATCACTGCAGATGGTAACTGCAGCCATGAAATTAAAAGACGCTTACTTCTTGGAAGAAAAGGTATATGACCAACCTAGACAGTATATTATAAAGTAAAGACGTTACTTTGCCGACAAAGGCCCATCCCGTCTAAGCTATGGTTTTTGCAGTGGTCATGTATGAATGTGAGAGTTGGACCATAAAGAGAGCTGAGTGCTGAAGAATTGCTGCTTTTGAACTGTGTGTGGTGTTGAATAAGACTCTTGAGAGTCCTTTGGACTGCAAGGAGATCCAACCAGTCAATCCTAAAGGAAATCAGTCCTGAATACTCATTGGAAGGACTGATGCTGAAGCTGAAGCTCCAATACTTTGGCCACCTGATGCAAAGAACTGACTCATTTGAAAAGACCCTGATGGTGGGAAAGGTTGAAGGCAGAAGAAGGAGATGATAGAGGATGAGATGGTTGGATGGCATCACTGACTAGATATATGTGAATTTGAGGACCCTCCAGAAGTTGGTGATGGAAAGGGAAGCCTGGTGTACTGCAGTCCAGGGGGTTGCAAAAAGTCAGACACAACTGAGCAGCTGAACTGAACTGAACTCTGGGTGGGCTGGCTCCATGAGAACTCATTCCCAATGAACCAGTTCAGGGTAGAGCCCAACCACACCTCCTCTCTGCAAATGGGTGAAAACGTGAAGTGAAATTGCTCAGTTGTGTCCAACTCTGCGCCCCTGTGGACTGTAGCCTACCAGGCTCCTCCGTCCATGGGATTCTCCAGGCAAGAATACTGGAGTGGGTTGCCATTTCCTTCTCCAGGGGATCTTCCCAACCCAGGGATCAAACCCGGGTCTCCTATATTGGAGGCAGACGCTTTAACCTCTGAGCCACCAGGGAAGATGCAAATGGGTACCCCAACCAAATTGGCTTGTCCTGAAAAGGAAAAGCCCAGATTGAGAAGAAAAAAATGTTCCTGGTGTGCACACCAGAGCGACTTACCTTCCAGAATCAAGCCCACAGGCTCTTAACACAGAAGGACCCAAAACAAACGAACCGGCTGAACTGGCTATGGAATTGGGTAGACTTACCTTACAGAGTCTGACTCTAGAAGTTTGTACATTCCTTGTCTTAACTGCCAAGCTCTGGGGGCAGCTGGCGCTGCTTCAGGTAATCTCGAAGGAATGAGCCTCAGGACAACAAATGGTCCCAGCAGCTTCTAGGGTTTTGCCCCAGTATTCCGTGATTGGGGCTGGCTAGTCATAAGTAGCAAGGCTTCTGGCAGGCGACGCCAAATTTTTACCTAGTCCAGGCTCGCTCCAATCGCCGCACTACAGGCCAACGAATTCGTTGAGAGATGAGGTGTTGAGGCAAGGAAGAGACTTTAATGGGGGAGCCAGCTGACTGAGAAGAAGGCAGGCTAGCACCCCAAAATAACCATCCTGTCAGGGCCTGCTTGGCAGGTCCTTTTATGGATCAGAGATGGTGGGGAGGTGAGGTAGTAAAGAAAAAAGACTGTTCAGTCCTTGCAAATGTCCCCTAGAATGGCAAGCTCGGGCAGGGAAGGGTGTTAGTTTCACTTCCTGTCGTCCTCCACAGGTGGGAGGTGCAGGCCGGCGCAGGTTGCAGGCCATTTTGTATGTTTACAGTAACAAAAAGGGTTACAGTCACAGAAGCAGATCCAGTGTAAATTCAAAATTAACCCTTCTGTACTTCGAAGAGCAAAGACACACAACCAGAAAAATCTCCAACGAGAGGTTAAAGCTGAAACAAGGTGTGGTACGTGTACACAGTAGACTATTTCTCACCCGTTAAAAACAGCTAGTGGGACAAAAAACAGCTAGTGAAATCAGGGAATTAAGACACTGTTAGCCACAGGGACGGACCTTGAAGGACCACAGGCAAAGGGAAGTCAGGCAGGCAGAGGAAGACTGTGGTATAGGAGGTACCTTCCCAGCAGAATGAAAATAGACATACAAGGCAAAAAATTACAACCTGGAGAATTCAAAGACAAACAAAGGATTCCAGAAAAAAATATGTGAATGGCCTTGAATGAGTTAGGAAGTCCTCACCCTCACAGACAAGAACTGTGAATCTGTAACAGATAATCCGCAAGGAATATTGTTTTCTCTCCTCCACCTTTCCTTTCTTGCACAGATACACAGAAATCTGTAACTCTAAGAGAGAATCCACAATAATTATCTCCTAAGCTTTTTCTATGTATGCACAGAAAAGTATAACTGAGACAGATAATTCAGAAGGACCTGGTGTTCAGCACACTTCTCATCCTTCTATGGCAAAAAAAAAAAAAAAAAGAGAGAGAGAGATACCCCAGCCTATAAATACGTGTGCCTGAGTCAGGAGGCTGTACACTGCACCACAGCATCGACAGGGTGGTAAGAGAAGGAGAGAAGAGCGGTGCCTTCTCTCTTGTCTCCGCCCTCCCTGACTTGGGATGCTATCACGTCCCTGAAGCCTGGACAGGCTTGGGTCCCACTGCTGAACTGGGGGTGGTTGACACAGCCTGGCAGGGTGCTCTCGGTTGATCCTTTTAAAGGTTTGTTGCTGCTGCTGCTGCTAAGTCGCTTCAGTTGTGTGTGACTCTGTGCAACCCCATACACAGCAGCCCAACAGGCTCCCCCATCCCTGGGATTCTCCAGGCAAGAACACTGGAGTGAGTTGCCATTTTCTTCTCCAATGCATGAAAGTGAAAAGTGAAAGTGAAGTCACTCAGTCGTGTCTGACCCTCAGCGACCCCATGGACTGCAGCCTTCCAGGCTCCTCTGTCCATGGGATTTCCAGGCAAGAGTACTGGAGTGGGGTGCCATTGCCTTCTCCGTTTAAAGGTCTACTGTCTCCTATGTTCTGGCTGGGACCACAGTCGCGTGTGGCATCAAGGCCTCAAGGGATTTGAAGGCAGGGTTCAGTTAGCCTCGCCCTCTCCTGGTGCTGGGGGTCCCAGCTCAAGCCTCGTTCCTGGGAGTGCAGCCTCTTAGCACTAGCTCCTAAGCACCCTCAGCAGAGTACTGTGGTCCTGGAAAGAATAGCCAGGGCGGGCTGTTTGTGTGATGCATTAGGGGGAAAGATTACCGAGACTCAAGCCCTTTCGGGTTGGCTCAGGCGCACTCCTCCCTATTTCACTGCCCAAGAAGCTAACTTTCCCCAAGGTTTTGGTTACCCCAGGAACCAAAGGTACACCTGAATAGTGCTGCCGCCTTGTGGACATTTTCTATAACTACAACATTTTCTCTGGTGTTCTCTGGCAACTCAAATCCCAAGGGCTGGATTTCTGTTAATGACAGAAATTAACAACACGCGCCTCAGGAAATGTCCTGGGGCCGGTAATGGAGAAAAAAGTTCCAAACACAGCTGACTTTCAGTCACCCAATTGTCAAAGGCAAATTCTCCTGACAACCTTTAAGGGGGAAAAAAAAAAAAGCCAAAACAAAATCAAACCTCCACAACAGGACAAGATACTGCTGCTGCTGCTGCTAAGTCACTTCAGTCGTGTCTGACTCTGTGTGACCCCATAGATGGCAGCCACCAGGCTCCCCCGTCCCTGGGATTCTCCAGGCAAGAACACTGGAGTGGGTTGCCATTTCCTTCTCCAATGCAGGAAAGTGAAAAGTGAAAGTGAAGTCGCTCAGTCCTGTCTGACTCTTCTCGACCCCATGGACTGCAGCCTACCAGGCTTCTCCATCCATGGGATTTTCCAGGCAAGAGTACTGGAGTGGGGTGCCATTACCTTCTCTGGGACAAGATACTAAGGATCCCTAATTGCTGGAGGAGTGCCATTCAAAAGGACAATGGAAAGTCAAATCCCACCAGTCACAGTGGTCATCGTCACCAATCTACAACCAATAAATGTGGGAGAGAGCCTGGAGGAAACAGAATCCCCCTAAACTGTCTCTCGGAGAAGGCAATGGCACCCCACTCCAGTACTCTTGCCTGGAAAATCCCATGGATGGAGGAGCCTGGTGGGCTGCAGTCCATGGGGTCGCTAAAGAGTCAGATACGACTGAGCGACTTCACTTTCACGTTTCACTTTCCTGCATTGGAGAAGGAAATGGCAACCCACTCCAGTGTTCTTGCCTGGAGAATCCCAGGGATGGGGGAGCCTGGTGGGCTGCCGTCTATGGGGAAGTGACTTAGCAGCAGCAGCAACAAACTGTCTCTGGGAATATATGCTGGCAACAGTCAGCGTGATGGACATTTTCTGAATGCCTGGAAAAAAAAACTCTCAGAGAGATTAAAACTAGGATCTGACATTCCACACCTTGGCCCATATCCTGAGAAAACCATTGATCAAAAGGCACGGACACCCCAAAAAAGCTTCAGCAGTGCTTCTGATAGCCGAGACACAGTACCAGCAAAATCTCCAACGAGGGATTAAAGCTGAAATAAGGTGTGGTACATGCATACAGTAGACTATTTCTCACTCATTAAAAAACCATCACTGAAATTAGGTAATTCTGACAGTAGTAGCCACGGGATGGTCCTTGAAGGATCAAACACCAAGGGAAGTCCGTCAGGCAGAGGAAGACCGTGGTATACGAGGCACCTTCCAGGCAAAATAAAAGTAGCCACAGAAGGCAACAGACTTAGAACCAAAAAGAGTCTGAGAGTCAAACGAAGCGTTCCCGAGGGACGTAAGTGACGCCCAGGAATGGAGTGGGATGTCTGTGTCTACATACACAAGAAATTTGTATTGTAACAGATAATCTACAGAGATTATCCCCTTCCTTCCTTTCTACCTTCCATATATAGACAGCATTCTGTATCTCTAAAGACATAAATCTGTATCTCTAAGAGATAATCCACAAAAATGATCTCCTAACTTCCCTTTTTATGTACACAGAAAAGTGTATCTGGAGATATATAATTCACAAGGACCCGATGCTCGGCACTCTCCTCAACCTTCCACGGTAAAAAGTTCAAAAATGCAATAGAGATACACCGCTATTTAGCTATACATGTTATAGCTAAATCTGGCGGCTGTACACTGAGGACAAGCTCAACACCGCAAACCGACTGCACTCCAACATACTGGCGTGGGTTGCCATTGCCTTCTCCAACATAACATCGGCACGATGTTAAGGAAAAGGAAGAAAAGTGATGCCTGCTTTATTCCCTCTGACCGCCCTGACTTGGGGCGCGATCCATCCTGGAGCCTGTGCAGACTTGGGTCTCCAGGCCAGACTGCTGCCTGACAGGCTGTTCGTTGAGCCCCTTTTAAGCCTATACAGTCCGCTGTGCTCTGGTTGGGACCAAAGACCCGAGTGGGATCAAGTCCTCAAAGACCTTGGGGGCAATAGTCACCTAACCGCCACCAGCTCCTGGTGTTGCGGTTTCCAGCTCAAGCCTCCTTCCTGAGAGTGCAGACTCCTGGGCACTGAAGCCCAGACAACAAGGTGCTGCCGTTGCGGTTAGTCTGGAAGCCGTGTGTGTATGGGTGTGTGATACTTCAGGGGGAATAAGTAGTGAGACACAAGTCCTTAAATGTTCGCTCAGGTCCATTCCACTCTAATTCACAACCCTGGAAGCTGACTTTCCCTAATGCGCTGTTCGCCCCAGGAACCAGAGGTGGTCATCAAAACGTGCTGCCACCCTGTGGACATTTTCTGTAACTACAACTTGACCAAAGGAGTTTACTGGAGCCTCCAATTCACAAGGGGACGGGATGTGCTGTCAGTGACAGCTTGCCTCAAGAAAGGTCCTGGGTAAATATTAGAGAAATAAATTACAAGCACGCCCAACTTGCAAGATGCTAATCCAAACATAAGTTTTCCACACATGCCTAAAATAAAAAAAATACGCTACCCCCCACAAGATGCTCAGCATCCCTAATTATTGCAGAAGGAATGCTAATCAAAACGCCAAGAAATGAAATCCTACCCGTCAGAATGGCCATTCTCACAAGTCTACCAACGGTATATGTGGGAGAGAGCGGGGAGGAATGGGGAACCCCTCACACGGTCAGCGGAAGGAACGCTGCCAACAGACACTGGAACTGACAGTCTCTGCACGGCAGACCAAAAAAAAAAAAAAATCAACAGAGCTAACCCTAGGATCTGACATCCCCACATCTCGGTCTATATCCTGAGAAAACCACCATTCAAAAAGTCACACGCACCCCAACATTCACTTCAGCACTACTTCCAAGAGCCAAGACAGAGACCCAGCAAAATGTCCACTGAGAGATTAAAGCTTAGATTTGTTTATATATTTTTAATATTCATACAGGTGTAGATGCAAACAGGCTGTTGGGCACACATCTTCATGTCTTTTCTTTCAAGATCAGATTTGTTTCTATATTTAGATTAAAGCTTAGAAAAGACCTGGTACTTATAGACAATGGACTGTCATTCAGCAATGAAAAACTGACCCTGAAATTATGAAGTTGTATGGCTATCCACTTGTAGCCATAGAAATGGACGCTGGAGCATCACATACTAAGCGAAATCAGCCAGACAGAGGAAGACAAGAGCATATGATGTCCCTTCTGGGCAAAATTTAAAAAGAGATAGAAAGGAACTAAATTACAACACAAAAATTGACTCTGAGAATTCAAACACAAGAATATAAAAAAATAAAAATAAAAAAGGAGAGGCCAAGGAATTAATTAGGAGGTTGGGAATAACACATACAGAAACTTGTGTCTCTACTAGATACTCCACAAGGACCTGATGGTCAGCACAGGAACTATGCTGACCTTCTGAAAAAACCTCTACGGCAAAAGAAAGCAAATAGAGCAGACCTGCTGTGTGTATGTGTCATAAATGACTCAGGCAGCTGCACACTGACCCCAAACAGAAAGCCGCAAAATCCATATACTCAGACATAGCAGGCATGAAATGAAAGAAAATAAAGCGTTGCCTCGTTTATTCCCTCCAACTTTCCTGACTTGCGCTGCTGTCCCATCCCTGGAGCCTGAGCCGGCTCAGGTCCCATCTCTGGCTTGGGGTGGGGTCGAGACAGCCGAGCAACGAGCGCTTAATTGAGATCCCTCTTAAACCTCTTCTGTCCAGTTTCCTGACTGAGACCAGAGTCCTAGTGCTCCCAAAGGATGGGGACCCGACCCGCTATCTTCCAGGACCTTGGAAATGTTCCCTAGCCCCCAGGACCTCTGGTGCTGGGGTCCCCAACTCAAGCTTCCTTCTTGGGAGTGCAGCCTCTTAGGCCCCTCAGAAGGGTGCTGTGGCCCTGGCTGGAATGAGTCTGGAGGGGAGAGGTGAAGCTTAAGGGGGAAGAAGTCAGACACAACCCCCTAAGCTGTTGCTCAGGCACCTTCCACTCCAGTTCACAGCCCAGGAAGCCAAGTTGCCCTGAGGCTCTGGTGGCCCAAGGAACTAGAGGTGGTCAGGGGAAAGTGCTGCCAACTTGTGGACACTTTCTGTAACTACAACTGCACCTTCGATGCTTACTGGCACCTCTATTTCTCAAGCGTTGGGGTCTGATTATGACAGCTGTCCTCAGGACATGTCCTGGGGCAGGAATTGCAGAAATAAATTCCAAACGCAACCGGCTTTCAGGAAGCCAACTGCCACAGGTAAATTTTCCTCACACCGTTCTGGGAAAAGACAAAGACCCAAACCTCCACCACAGGACAAGAAGCTCAGCATCCCTAATTACTGCAGGAGTGTCAATCAAATTGAAAACAAGAAATCAAGTCCCATCAGTCCCATCAGAGCATCCTCAGGCGGCTACAAACACTAAAGGCAGGAGAGCCCGAGGACAGGGAACGCCCCTACACAGTAGGTGGGAAGGCAACAACACCCAGTGAGTGGACAGTTTCTGAATGCCTGAAAATACATCATCAAGAGAGCCTGAGTCTAGGATCTGACATTCCTAGGTCCCGAGAAATCCATCGTTCAAAAAGGCACATGCACCCCAGCTAGCACTGCAGCATTACTCACAAAGTCTTCACCAGCAGATTCAACTTAAACAAGATGGGCTACATACATAGGATGGACTATTAGCCATAAAAACCAAAACTGAAGTAAGGAAATTATGCCACTGGTAGCCACAGGGATAGATCTAGAAGGATCATACCCTAAAGGAATTCAGCCAGACAAAGGAAGGCAATATAACACAAGACGTCCCTTCTAGGTAGAATAAAAAAAAGTGAAACAAAAGAAAGAATTTACAACCTGAAGACAGACTGAGAAATCAAATTCAAACCAAGAGTTCAAGAAAAAATGAAGGGCCTGGGATGAGTTAGGAGGTTGGAACTAATATAGACACAGAAATCTGTATCAGTAACAATAATCCACTAGGATTATCAGCTTCCTTCCTTCCTCCCTTCCACATGCATACAGAATCTCTTTCTCACCTACACAAAGAAATGTGCATCTCTGAGATACTCCACATAGGCTATTTCCTTCCTTCCTTCCTCGTATACACAGAACACTGTATGTGAGATAGATAACCACAAGGACCAGATGCTCAGCACGTTGCTTGACCTTCTGCAATAAACTCTATGGCAAAAGAACCAAAAAAAAAAAAAAAAAACCTAGATATACTCCATGGAAAGGTCATACCTGAATCAGCCAGCTCTACACTGACAAGCACAGGGCGGCAGATCGACTACATTCCTACACAGCGTCCGCATGAAGTCAAAGGAAAGGGGAGAAAATCAATGCCAGTTTTACTCCTTCCAACCTCCCTCATTTGGGCCTCTATGGCATCCCAGGAGCCTGAGTAGGCAGGAGCCCCAAGGCTGGACTGGGGTGGGGTCCAGACAGCCTAGCATGGTGCCCTCCATTGAGCCCCTTTTTAGTTATTATTATTATTTCTGAGCCCCTTTGAAAATCACGACGGTCAGCTTGTCTCGGGTGGGACCAGAGTTCCGAGTGGGATCAAAGCCTGGAGGGTCGTGGAGGCAATAGTCACCTAGCCTGAGCGTCTTCTGGGGCTGTGGTTGCCAGCTCAAGCCTGCTTCCTGAGAGTGCAGCCTCCTAGCACCCTCGGACCCTCGGCTGGGTGCTGTGGCCCCTGTTGGGATTAGTGTGGGGGTCGGGTGTGTGAAGCTTTAAGGGGAAGAAGTGAGACACAAGGCTGCAGGCATTTTGCCGTGGCGCATTCCACTCCAGTCCGCAGCCCAGGAAGCCCACTTTCCCTGAGGCTCTCTGGTTGTCTGAGGAGAGGCAGGCAGGGGAAAGTGCTGCCTCCTTGTGGAGACGTCCTGTAATGACAGCCGCATCAACTGTGCTTACTGGCACTTGTACTTCAAAAGGCCTCATTCAGTCGCTCAATCGCAGCGGACTCTTTGCAACCCCACAGGCTGCAGCACGCCAGGCTTCCCTGTCCTTCACCATCTCCCGGAGCTTGCTCAAACTCATGTCCATTGAGTCAGTGTTGCCATCCAACCATCTCTCCTTTGTCATCCCCTTCTCCTCCTGCCTTCGATCTTTCCCAGCATCAGGGTCTTTTCTGATGAGTCAGCTCTTCACACCAGGTGGCCAAAGTATTGGAGTTTCAGCTTCAGCATCAGTCCTTCCAATGGATATTCAGGACTACTTTCCATTAGGATTAACTGGTTTTGTTGTAGTAAGGGGGGGCCCTCCTCCAGGGCTTTTGTCTGACACTCGGAAAAGAATTGTCTGAAGAGACACGTGCTGACAAAACAAGAGACTTTATTGGGAAAGGGCACCCAGGCGGAGAGCAGCAGGGTAAGGGAACCCAGGAAAACTGCTCTGCCACATGGCTCGCAGTCTCGGGTTTTATAGTGATGGGATTAGTTTCCAGGTGGTCTTGGGCCAATCATTCTGACTCAGAGTCCTTCCTGGGGGTGCACGCATCGCTCAGCCAAGATGGATGCCAGCAAGAGGGATTCTGGGATGTGTGCCAGGGTCCAGCCCCGGTGGATCCAGGGAATTCGAAGCGGGGACTGCGTCGGCGAGGATCAGGAAACAATTGCTTAATTAAACTTTAATTAAGGATATAAAGAGTAATAGAATAAGGATAGCTCAGTGAGGAAATTCAGTGGAGAAAAGAGGCTGAATAATTCAGCCGGAAGGTAAGAGAAAGAACGACATGGTGAGACCAAGTTTCAGTGAACAAGGCCCACACTTTATTTTCCAAAGTAGTTTTTATACCTTAAGTTATGCATAGAGGATAATGGGGGAAGGGGTGGAGTCATGCAGCAAGCCAGGCTTTCTTCCTGCAAACTTATCATATGCAAAAGCTTAGGTGACTTGCATCATCTTCTGGCCCGGAGGCCTGTTAACATTTTAAGAAACTTATGTTTCTCTAAAGGTGATTATTCTAAAGTCAGGCGCCAGCCTCCAAAAAGCATTAGATAAAGTTGCATTCCTACAGAGCAAAGGTGTGGTGGGCTATAACAAGAAAAAGAATTAACTCAAGGGTCCCAGGTTACAAACATTAAAGCTACTACTTACACTAATTATATTAATCAATACACTGCCAGGGACACAGCAGGTAAGGGATATGGAAACTTAGCAGCAAACATTGGCCCAACAAGTGAAAATCCCTTCACCAATACAATTTCTAATCAATCTTTTACCTACTCAAATGAATCTGTGTTTAGACAGTTTAGAACATCTCCTGCCTCTCACAGTTGGGAGGCTCTGAACAATCACATGTGGCCGGAAAAACCTATTCAGGCAGGCTAGAGGATTTCCAAAGGAGTTTGTAGGTTGAAACACTGTCACATCCAGGAATTATTAACTGGAGCTGTAAGCTAACTCTTTTTTCAGAGAGAGGTAGTGGGGGACAGCCCCCCGTAAAGTCAGAGGTGTAGGTGAAAGCACAAAGCAGAAAGTAGGCAGACTCTGGTTTTGGGGGTAAATGCTCGAGAATTTCCAGGGGGGACTCCTGAGGCTCGATCCCGCCTTTGCGTGTGCCGAGCCTCCTTCCTCATGACCTTTGTCATGAGTGGAGCTCCTCACGCTGGCTCCCGGCAGTGATAGAATTCCAGTTGAGCTATTCCAGATCCTGAAAGATGATGCTGTGGAAAGTGCTGCACTCAATATGCAATATGCACTATGCACTCAATATGCAATATGCCAGCTCCCGGCAGATGTGGATGGACACACGGTGTCTCCTTTTGATCTTTCCCGAACTCTTCCGGTTGGTGGTCGCTTATTAGTTCTGTATTCCCTACCAGGACCTCCTGTGGTAAAATAACTCATGAGAATGCATACTAGAGAGCCTGACCAGGGTGGGCGGTTTCAGTCAGCATTTCCCTTAACAGTTTGGTCTCCTTGCAGTCCAAGGGACTCTCAAGAGTCTTCAACACCACAGTTCAAAAACATCAAAATATGTTCCTGAAGAATGTTTTGAACATTCTGAACATTCTTGAGACTCAGCCTTCTTTATGGTCCAACTCTCATATCCATACATGACTACTGGAAAAACCATAGCTTTGACTAGACAGGCCTTTGTCAGTAAAGCAGTGTCTCTGCTTTTTAGTACGCTGGGCTTCCCTGGTGGCTCAGAGGGTAGTGTCTGCCTGCAATGTGGGAGATCTGGGTTCAATCCTGGGGAAGGAAGATCCCCTGGAGAAGGAAATGGCAACCCACTCCAGTATTCTTGCCTGGAAAATCCCATGGGCAGAGAAGCCTGGTAGGCTACAGTCCATGGGGTTGCAAAGAGTCAGACACGACTAAGCAACTTCACTTTAGGTTGATCATAGGTTTTCTTACAAGGAGCAAGTGTCTTTTAATTTCATGGCTGTAGTCACCATCTACAGTGATTTTGGAGCCCAAGAAAATAAAGTCTGTCACTGTTTCCATTATTTCCCTATCTGTTAACCAGGAAGTGGTGGGACCAGATTCCATGATCTTGTTTTTTGAATGCTGAGTTTTAAGCCAACATTCACATATCCTGGGGGGTTGTTAATGACAGCTACCCTCAGGGCATTTACTGGTGTGGGCCTTGCAGAAATTCCAAGCACAATGGGCTTTCAGGAAGCCAACAGCAAAGGGAAATATTTTCACACATCCTTTAAGGTATAAACAAAGCAATACAAAACCCAAATCTCCACCACAGTCCAAGATGCTCTGCATCCCTAATTACTGCAGGAATGCCAATCAAAAATGACAACCAGAAATCAAACCCCACCCTTCAGGTTGGGCATCCTCACGAATCTACAAATAATAAATGTGGGAGAGAGCCTTGAGTAAAAAGAACCCCCTACACAATCGGTGGGAAGATAGACGGGCAACACGAAGGGTAACTGACAGTCTCTGAATGCCTGAAAATAAACTATCGAGAGGGGCTAAGCCTAGGATATAACATTCCCCTATCTGGTCTTAGATCCCAAGAAATCCATCATTCAAAAGACACATGCACTGAACGAGCACTGCAGCACCACCTACAAGAGGCAAGACCCATAAACACAAAATCCTCAGCGACAGATCAAAGCTTCAGCAAGATGCGCTGCGTGTGTGTGATGGACTCTCACTCGGTCATGTCAAAACAACGCTAACGAGGAAATTGTGCCCCTGCGAGCTGATCGGACCTACATGGGGGCTCATGGTAGAAATGGCTCATGACGTTGACCCTGCAAACAAAGAATAAAATCACAGTGACCCTTAAGACTGACCAAATTGCCCAAATGAGATTCTGTTTTCCCATGGGTGCCTAACTTCTCAAGACTGTGTGACCACCGGATTCCAGACCTCCGGCTACATGACCATAGGACCCAACTACAGGCTAAAAATTAACCATCCCTTCAGAGAGTGTTTCATTGGCGGAGTATAAGAAAGACCCCGTCAGAAAGGGACACTGGTTCGCCTAAAGGACCAGTCTCCCTCTCATTTCCCTCTAATAAATCTCCTTTTCTTGCCTGGATGCCCGGTTCGCTCATTCCCTTTTCTCTGTGCTCGCCTTACATTCGGGTGCCGAGACCTGAAACCCAGGAGGGAAGATCCACCGCAACGGGGTGGGCCCCTCTCACTGTTGCAGAAACCAAGCACCACACTTGGAGAGCTGGAGAACTCAGGATTATTACGCCTGCGGGCCCAGAGGAGTTAACACTCCAAGCTCTGAGCCCCAAACAAAGGGATTGCGGAGTTTTTATACATGGACAGGCATGATTAAGCGGGTTTGCGGGTTTGCAGGGGATGGGCGATTGCAAAGAACAGGACAATGGTGAGTGAGATAAGCTCCAGTTCCTAGTATTGAGAGTCCCCACTTTCTGAGACCTACGTGATCCAGACTTTGCAAGGAGCAAGATGAGTTACGGAGGCAGAAGGAGGAGGCGGTAAAATTTTAACTTTTCCTCTTCATCACGAGACTCCCTCCAGTGGTCCCGTCCCCTGGACCTTGCCAGGAAGCTGAGACAGAGTTCTCCACTTGTCTTCCTGGACTGACATCCACACACTGGCCCACATTTCATCCATAGTTACAAGGGCGAGTGAAATCCCATCCTCTCGGATCCGCTCTCTCTCGCCTGGTTTCCAAGTCCCAGCATTGGCAGGAGGCTCCCCACGGCCCTCGGCCTTGTGCCCTGTCTGACTTTGAAATAGGGGATGCCCATTTCAAAGCAGACTATTATTACTCTCTGAGAAAGTCTTTCAGACCTCTGTCCTCGCTTTCCCTCGCCCTTGTCTACCATTCCTGTTCAGTGGCATGTCCAGGCTTTCTCTGCTCTCCGCTCTTTCAACCCTTCTTCTGTGAATCTGTTGCAGGAAGGGGGACCCCTTCCAGGGCCCGAAACTGGGCTCTTGTCTAACACTCAGAAATGAAGAGTCTGAGGAGAAACACGTGCTGACAAAGCAAGAGATTTTATTGGGAAAGGGCACCCGGGTGGAGAGCAGTAGGGTAAGGAAACCCAGGAGAACTGCTCTGCCAAGTGGCTTGCAGTCTTGGGTTTTATGGTGATGGGATTAGTTTCCGGGTCGTCCTTAGCCAATCATCCTGACTCAGAGTCCTTCCTGGGGGTACACGCCTTGTTCAGCCAAGATGGATGCCAGCGAGAAGGATTCTGGGAGGTGGTCGGTCCTGTGGTGTCTCCTTTTGACCTTTCCCGAACTCTTCCAGTTGGTGGTGCCTTGTTAGTTCTGTGTTCCTTACCAGGACCTCCTGTGGTAAAACAACTCATGCAGATGGTTACTATGGTGCCTGGCCAGGGTGGGCGGTTTCAATCAATGTGCTTCCTCTTGCAAGTCCTGCTCTACTTCTCAAATACTCATAGGCCACTCTGGGCCACATCCTCCTAATATGATGTCTCCTGATCCCTGTTCAGACTTTTCTTCTTCCTTCGACCCCTCTGACCACAGCCCACCCCCTATCACTCCCAATCCCCTTGCAGCCGCTCCGGATCCAGTTCCACAACCTCCACCTTATGCCCCCTCCTCCCTCCCTCCTTCTCAAGCAAAGGCCGCCCTCTGCTCCCAGCCCCCCGCCCCTGCCTTTTCTGGAGGCGCAGCCCTAGCCTCTACCCCGACCTCCCTAGATCCCCTCTTTAAAGCAGGGAACTTCCCAGCAGGTCCCCCCTCCTTCCCCTGCTCCACTCCTCCCTTTAAGGGAAGCAGCTGGAGCAGAAGGCATTGTTTGGGTTCATGTCTCATTCTCCTTCACCTATCTATCTCCAGTCGAAAAGCCTCTTGACTCCTTCTCTTCAGATCCCGATAATTATCTAAAAGAATTCAAATATCTTACCCAGTCTTACCACTTAACCTGGCATGATATTCCCATCATCCTTTGCTCCACTCTCCTCCCAGAAGAGAAGGAAGGAGTATGGCAAGCCTCTCAGGCACCTGCTGATGAGATACACAAGACTGACGATGCTAAGCCCGTAGGGGCCACGGCTTCCCCGGAGATGATCCCAACTGGGATTATCGGGCAGGGAGACCTGGATGAGCAGCCCATAATCACGTGGTTGCTTGCCTCATTGTGGGCCTTCAAAAAGCAGGATGTAAAGCCGTCAACTTTGATAAGCTCTGGCTAATAACTCAACGGCTAGATGAAAATCGGGCACAATTTCTAGCCAGGTTAACGGAAGCCCCACTTCAACAGAGGGCAGCATTGTCCTTAACAGCCATTATATCTCTCAATCATCCCTGGATAGCTGAGAGAAACTAAAAAAGGCAGAAGAAAGGCCCTTAAACCCCTCAACAAGAGCTTTTAAATTTAACCTTTAAGATTTTCAATAACCAGAAAGAGCAGGCAAAGCTAGAGAAGGCCCAAGGAGATCAGGTTAAATACCACCTTTTCGCCGCTGCCCTCCATGGCTCCACATTTCATCAACCAACAAAGACAGGAAGCCCCCTGCGCCCCGCTTCAAATGCAGCAAAGACGTCACTGGGCCCCCTCCAGGTCCGCGTCCCAGCTGTGGCCTAAAGGGACTCTGTAAGGTCAACTGCTCAAATCCCCCTCCAAGGATCCAGACATCCCCTCCTGGTCCCAAGCAGGAGTCCTCTGACCCAGCTCTGCCCAGCCTCTTCACACTTGCCGCTGAAGACTGGAGGTGCCCAAGGCCGCAGGGTGACTCTCATCACCTCTAGGGAGCCCAGGATAACTCTCACAGCGGCAAGTAAGCTGATCTCTTTTCTCATCGACACGGGACCACTTACTCTGCTGTGCCTGTCTACTCCAGAAAAACCAAGTTCTCTCAGGTCTCTGTTATGGGGGTTGATGGTTTAATATCTACACGAATAATTGAGCCTCTCCTTTGCACACTTCGAGATGCCCCATTTTCCTATTCTTTTCTCATGTTCCCAAAATGCCCCACTCCTATTCTTGGAGAGACATTCTGTCAAAATTCAAAGCCTCTATTTTTATCCCAAGCCCACCCTCTGATCTAGCCTGGCTACTGCTCCTCAACTCCACCTTCTCTTCCCCCACCCCATTGCTCTCCTCATCCATAAATCCATAGTTTGGGGTACAGACCACCTATCTGTCACCTCTCATCATGCTCCGATTCATATCTGCCTCAAAGTCAAGTCAAGTCACTCAGTCGTGTCCGACTCTTTGTGACCCCATGGACTGTAGCCTACCAGCCTCCTCCCTCCATGGGATTCTCCAGGCAAGAGTACTGGAGGACCCATCTAAATTCCCCAATCAATGACAATATCCCGTCTCCCAAAACATCAACAAGGGTTAAAGCCTGTCGTCACTAAACTCTTATGTCAGGGCCTCTTTTGCCCAAGTCACTCTCCTTATAACACCCCAGTCTTACCCTTCAAAAAGCCAAATGGCTCCTGTCACCTGGTCCAGGACCTGAGACTGATCAATGCAGCTGTTATCCCCATACACCCAGTAGTTCCAAATCCCTATATTCTTTTCTCTCATTCCCTCTTCCACTACCCATTCCACCGTTCTACACCTCAAGGATGCCTTCTTTACCATCCCTTTACACCCAAACTCTCAAGACCTCTTTGTCTTTATCCAGACCGATCCAGACAATCATCACTTCCACAGCTGACACGGACAGTCCTCGAACAAGGCTTTCGTGATAGCCCTCATTTCTTTGGCCAGGCTCTAGCATCAGACCTAACCTCTCCTGACCTTACTCCGAGTACTGTCCTCCAATATATGGATGATCTCCTCCTTTGTAGTCCTTCACTTACACACTTTCAACAATACACTACACAATTCCTCAATTTTCTAACCGATTGAGGCTATTGAGTATCTCCCACCAAGGTTCAGCTCTCTCTTCCTAGAGTCACTATCTTGGAGTCCTTTTATTACCAACCAAAAGATATATTACTACCGATAGAAAGTCCCTTATATCCATCCTACCACTCCCTATATCAAAAACAGAGATCCTGTCCTTCTTGGGGTTAGCTGGATATCTATGCCTCTGGATTCCTAATTTCATCCTCTTGGCACAAACCCTGTATCAAGCCACCTGAGGATATCTTTCAGAATCCCTAGAACTAAAATCAAATATCTGTTCAAGCCTTAAGACCCTTAAGAAAGCCATTCTCTCAGCCCCAGCTCTCACACTTCCTGACCCTTCTTGCCCCTTTATACTCTGCACTGTGGAGAGAAACAAAATTGCCCGAGGAGTTTGGGGACAAAATCAGGGCCCCTGCTTCACCCCTGTTACTTATCTAGCAAAGCAACTAGATCCCACAATTCGAGGTCGGCCAGCCTGCCGACACGCTCTGGCAGCAGCTGCACTCCTCACTCAGCAAAGTAAAAAACTGACTTTTGAAGCACCTACTGTCATTCGGACACCACGTGACTTTAAGGACTTACTTTCTTACAAATCCATGACCTTTCTATCTCCTTCATGCATCCAACCAATTCATGCCACCCTTCTCGAATGTCTTGAGTTCTCTTTTGAACGCTGTCCTACTCTCAACCCAGTCACCCTTATCTTCTGAGCTCCCATCCATACTTGCAAAGAGGCATTAGAAGACCTAATGTCTCATCTCTTCCACATTTCCTCAACCCCTTTAAATAACCCTGACTTTACTTGGTATAGTGATGGCAGCTCCTCTATGACATCAGAAGGAAAAAAGGTAACTGGATGTGCAGTTGTCTCTGACACTGAAATTATTCAATCCCAACCTCTCCCCCTGGGAAACTCTTCCCAAAAGGCAGAACTTATTGCACTAACTTACCTTACCCTTGCAGCTAACTAGAGAGCAAACATATACACTGATTCTAAATATGCTTTCCACATCATACATTTGGGTGCTGCCATCTGGAAGGAATAAGGAAGGCTCCTATCTACTAAAGGCTCTCCCATAAGTAATGCCTCGCTTATACTCCAGGTTTTTTTTTGTTTCTTTTTAAACTTTACAATATTGTATTAGTTTTGCCAAATATCCAAATGAATCTGCCACAGTTTTTAAAGGCAGCTAACATGCCAACTGAAGCAGGCATCATACATTGCCGAGGTCACCAGGCAGCCTCAGATCTCATTTCACAGGGCAACAACAGCATAGTCAGAGAAGCAAACCAAGCCTCACTCTGATCACCAGCTCAACAACCTATAGTAATCCCCAACATAAGACCCCTTCACCTCCCCAGAGAAAACCCGCGATTATTACAAGAGGGAGCACAACCACAAGGAGACTGGTTACAAAAACAGGCCTGCTATGTCCTTCCCCAATCTCAGGCCACACAGATTCTTACGGACGTTCATCAGGCCCTACATGTAGGCACTAAACCTCTTATCGTCTCTTGAGACCTCTTAAGACCTCTTATGGCATCACCGACACTATGGACATGAGTTTGAGCAAGCTCTGAGAGTTGGTGATGGACAGGGAAGCTGGGTGTGCTGCAGTCCATGGGGTCACAAAGAGTTGGACACGACTGAGTGACTGAACTGAACCGAAGACCTCTTATCACCTCTCCTAACCTCCTTTCACTCCTACAACAGATCACTCACGCTTGCATTATCTTCTTCTCAGCCTCACTGCAGGGAGCCCTAAAGCCTATTCCCTTATTCCCAACACATCAGGCTCGAGGGCATATTCCAGGAGAGGACTGGCCAATTGCCTTCACTCACATGCCTTCAACACGAAAATTAACACTCACACTCACTCTCAGAGACACTTTTTCAGGGTGGATTGAGGCTTTTCCTACGAGATCAGAAACTGCCTCAGAAACTGAGTAACACAGTTTCTCATATGAGAAATCATCCCTCGTTTTGGCCTCCCACTCTCTCTCCAATCTGATGATGGGCCAGCTTTTATCTCCCAAATCACTCAACAAGTAGCCCAATCCCTTGGCTTAACTTGGAAACTACATATTCCTTACAGTCCCTCCCTATCCCACTAATTCATAACCGACCCAAATGGGCAATTCAATTCATTCCTCTATTAATAAGTACAGGAAAAGCAGCTGGGATTGGAACAGGGACAGCAGGACTCACAGCCTCTTTAAATTACCACCAAAGCCTTTCTAAAAACCTCACTGAGAGCCTAGAAGAAACAGCTACCAGCCTTATCACTATCCAAAACCAGCTAGATGCCTTGGCAGTCGTGGTCCTCCAGAACAGAAGAGGATTAGACCTTCTCAGGTCAGAAAAAGGGGGCCTATGGCTATTTTTGGAGGAAGCTCGCTGTTTCTATGCCAACACATCAGGCATTGTAAAGAAAGAAACTGAAAGTTGCTCAGTTGTGTCCGACTCTTTGTGATCCCATGGACTATATAGCCCATGGAATTCTCCAGGCCAGAATCCTGGAGTGGCTTGCCTTTCCCTTCTCCAGGGGATCTTCCCAACTCAGGGATCAAACCCAGGTCTCCCGTGTTGCAGACGGATTCTTTACCGGCTAAGCCACCAGGTTGTAAAGGAAGCAGCAAGAAATCTGACAAACAGGGCCTTGAGAATACGTGAGCACCTCAGGAATTCACGGGAAAACTGGTTAAGCAATTGGAATTGGCTGCCCTGGGTCCTGACTTTTCTAGGCCTTCTTCTTCTCCTTGCCCTTATTCTAACTTTCGGCCCATGTTTAATGCACCTTTTTAAAAAATTTCTTCAGGACCATTTATGAGCTCCAACTGAACTACCCATGAGCTACTTCTAACTCACTCAAATTATCAAAAACTTCAACCCCACAATCCCCTTGACCCACATTTCAGGCTTTTCTCATCTCCCCCCAACGACGCCCCTGTCCCACAGGAAGCACTTACAGAAGACTGACCTTCGGCCCTTATCCCAAATCAAAAAGGCTGAATGACAGGGTCTACGTGGGGGCTCAAGGTAGAAGTGGCTCATTATGTTGGTCTCACAAACAAAGAGTAAAACCACAGTGCCCCTTGAGACTGACCAAATTGCCCAAACAATATTCTGTTTTCCCGCTGGCGCCTACCTTCAGACCTCCGCCGACATGACCACAGGACCCAACTACAGGCTAAAAATTAACCATCCCTCCAGAATTTTTCATTGACGGGGTATCCGAAAGACCCTGTCAAAAAGGGAGGACACTGGTTCTCCTTATGGGCCAGTCACCCTCTTGTTTCCCTCTAGTAAGTTTCCCTTTTCTTTGCCTGACTGCCCAGCTTGCTCTCTTTTCTTCGCACTCACCTTACAGTAGTCATAGCGATGGATCTAGAATACTCATACACTAAGGGGACTCAGCCAGACAGAGCAAGGCTCAAGGTGTTCTTTCTAGGCAAAATCAAAAGAAAGTGAAAAAAAGAATTTACAACCCAAAGAGATTTTATGGAGTCCCATCTCACTCTGCTCACCACAAAGTAAGTGGTGTCTCTGCTTTTTGATATGCTGTCTAGGTTTGTCAGAGCTTTTCTTCCCAGAAGCAAGTATCTTTTAATTTTATGGCTGCAGTCACCATCTGCAGTGATTTGGGAGCCCAAGAAAATAAAATCTGTCACTGCTTCCACTTTTCCCCCTTCTATTTGTCATGAAGTCCAGGGACCAGATGCCATGATCTTGGTTTTTTGAACGTTGAGTTTTAAGCCAGCTTTTCCACTCTCCTCTTTCACCTTCATCAAGAGGTTCTTTGGTTCCTGTTCACTTTCTGCAAGTAAAAGTGGCTTATCTTTAGGAATGCAACCAGTACTATTTATCACATGAAAGATCAGAGGGGGAAACTACTGTAATCTCTATTTTTTATTTTTATTTTATTTTATTTTTTAACTTTACAATATTGTATTGGTTTTGCCATATATCAAAATAAATCTGCCACAGGTATACACGTGTTCCCCATCCTGAACCCTCCTCCCTCCTCCTTCCCCATACCATCCCTCTGGGTCGTCCCAGTGCACCAGCACCAAGCATCCAGTATCGTACATCGAACCTGGACTGGTGACTCATTTCATATATGATATTATACATGTTTCAATGCCATTTTCCCAAATCATCCCACCCTCTCCCTGTCCCACAGAGTCCAAAAGACTGTTCTATATATCAGTGTCTCTTTTGCTGTCTCGTATACAGGGTTATTGTTACCATCTTTCTAAATTCCATATATATGCGTTAGTATACTGTATTGGTGTTTTTCTTTCTGGCTTACTTCACTCTGTATAATAGGCTCCAGTTTCATCCACCTCATTAGAACTGATTCAAATGTATTCTTTTTAATAGCTGAGTAATACTCCATTGTGTATATGTACCATAGCTTTCTTATCCATTCATCTGCTGATGGACATCTAGATTGCTTCCATGTCCTGGCTATTATAAACAGTGCTGCGATGAACATTGGGGTACACGTGTCTCTTTCAATTCTGGTTTCCTCAGTGTGTAATCTCTATTAAGAATTACAATTGAACCAGTGTAATTAGGCTACAAAGAAGAGATGAAAGTCATAGGAATTGGAATGCAAGAAATACAAAACCATCATGTATTGTATACAATATGATTGTGTCAAAAATCTAAACACTTTTTAAAATAAATTTGAATTTAAGATGATCACTGGACATAGGTCAGTGACCCATTGTATTCCTTTATTAAAAAAACAAAATTGAAAACAAAAGAGGTTTAAGTATGATTTACCAAAAATGCATAAAAGACCAAATACCTAGGAATAAATCTAGTACAAGTTAGACTGCAAACTACAAAATATTATTGAAGAAAATTAAAGGGGATACATTTAAAGACCTAAATAGAGGATTTGTGGATTAAAAATTTCAGTATTGTAAAGCTATCAATTCTCCCCAGATTGATTCATAGATTTAATCTTAATTAATATCCCGATAGAATACCTCAATAACTAAAAAAAAATCCCAGTAGAAGTTGTGGAAATTATCAAGATGGCTGTAAAATCATATGGCAAGTCAAAGGGTTTAGCATGTCCAAGCAAGAAGAACAAACCTGGAGAATTTACATCACCATTGATGGAGAATTTTTATTATAAATTAACACAGTAGGAAGTTGATCCATGGAGATAAAATCCCACTCAGAGAACAGAATTGAGAATTTAGAAGGAAATACACACAGAGAATTACCTAATTTATGATAATAGGGACAGTGTAATGGAAAGAGTGACTTTTTAATGGTGGTTCTGGGTTGATGGGCTCACTGTAGGGGAACAAAATGCCTTGAAACCCAGCATAAAAAAATATCAATGTCCAATGTATTCCAAGTATAAAAGTGAAACATGGACTCACATGCCTAACTGCCTGGGAGCATTAAATATGCCGTAACCATTGTTGCATTACATCGCTTCTCTGTTTCTGTTTATGGTGTGTGCATGGGTGCTCAGTCCTGTCTGACTCTTTGAGGTGCTTACTCACTACTTGCTAACTGAATGAAACAGTGATTTAACTCAAAATATGAATTGGAGTATCACATCCTTTCTTTGTAGAAAATATAACTCCAACTATAACATTATTACTCTTTGTGCTACAGACATCTTTACTGTGTGGTATTTAACGAAGTAAGCCATCCATTGATGTAACACTTGTGGAAGATAGGCATTCTACTTTAAATTATTGCATTAGAATGGCTTAAAACATCAATGCCTTTACAAATGTTGTCATCTTTATGCGTTTCTGTACACCTAAGAGGAATTCAGGAATGCTGCATTTTCTCCATCTAGAAAGGTCTGCATTCTCTTGTCCCTCTATGATATCCAAGAAATCTGTCATGGTTATCCTTTCCTGAGAGCATCAGGATATGATTTCACTTCCTTCCTGAACTTCTGTACTGTCTGTACACTGCGTTTCTTTGTCAGAAAATCAAAGTGTTAGTTGCTCAGTCATGTCCGACTCTTTGTGACCCCATGGACTGTAGCCCCCCAGGTTCCTCTCCCCATGGGATTCTCCAGGCAAGAATATTGGAGTGGGTTGCCATTCCCTTCTCCAGGGGATATTTCCAAACCAGGGATCAAAGCTGGATCTCCCACACTGCAGGCAGATTCTTTACCAACTGAGACACAAATTGTAGTATAAAGCTGTGTGGTTCCAGATGAATTTTAAACCCCTTTGCTGGAGGTAGAAATCACGTCTATTTACCAGTAATCTAACATTATATTTTGGACATAGCATAATTTAACTGACTAGTTACAAAGACTAATAAAGACTGAGCTAAGATCTAATATATGAAACAAATCTTCAAATATTAGGAATAATATCTCTTGATAGTCAAAGTTATAATTAACTTCCAAATAACGGAAGTCACAAGGAAGTCTGAGGTTGAAGAACAAAAATAAAACCTATTCAAGAAAGTCTGGGTTTAAAGAACAAAAATAAAACCTATTCAAAAACAAATAAATAAAACCACTTATAAACCTACAGAGATGGTAGAAGGCTAAAATATTGTGAAAAATCAAACCTATTCCATTTAGTTCCAGACATATTCCAAAAAGGCAGAGAGGAGAACCAATAGGTTTCATCAACCAGTCAGTTGCTAAGCAACTCATCGCTAAGATGGATGTAAAGTGCCTTGATAATGATGATGGGCATCAGGGGATGTCCTTGCATTAGTCCAGTGACACAATCATACAGAAATACAAAAATAGAGGATAAAAGCCAGGTGGTCCTCAGAGGCTAACCTCGAATGACTGACCTTTGAAAATGCCTTCTGTCTTAGCACAAACGTCAGTACTGAACACTTGAGCATTTCACAGCAGATAGTCTTCTTTACGGAAGTACTTCACGAGTCACAAGAGTACTTCGAAAACAATCTGAGTGACGATGTGCTTAAAACAAAAACCTTCATTTCCATATTTTCAATTTATGTTGTAAAGTAGTATGCTTAAAATTAAATCCCAAGTTCTCAAATTATTATCACTGTCATTCTCACTGCTGATGAGTAAAACCTTCATTTATGATTAAAAACAAAAAGTTCTAAAAAGTGTACTAGTTGCATGGGGAGGTTTTTGAAAATGCACCAGGTACCTTTGACTAATCAGTGGCAATTACATTTTTTATAATTATACAGTTATGCAGAGAAATAAGAGCATACTGAAATTAAAGAGAATAATAAAATAGCAGAGGTAAACTAAAGTCCTAATTGTTGAAATGTAAAGACAGATTCTGCACTACAAGGACATTTGTACTGGTTTCTCATAACAATGGACGTGCAAGGAGAACGAATCATGAACCCAAGTCTCTGGTCCCAGCACAAGACGGAGGATTTAAACCCACGGGGGAGCACCGAGAAGCCGTGAGCTGTATGCACCTTTCCCCTTGACCATAAATCCTCAGGAGACACAGTGATGGCCCTCTACAAATTGATGACAGCCTGAGATAATTTTGCAGCTTCCCTGGTGGCTGAGATGGTAAAGAATCTGCTGCAATGCAGGAGACCCGGGTTTGAACCCTGGGCTGGGAAGACCCCTGGAGGAGGGCATGGTAACCCACTCCAGTAATCTTGCCTGGAGAATCCCATGGACAGAGGAGCCTGCTGGGCTACAGCCCATAATCTGGCTGTGTGAGCGCATGGCCATTAACATGAGTTTCTGCTTTCAGGTTCATCCCAGAGCCTTCTACTTGTGAATGTCTTATATATAACTGAGTAGACCTCAAAGGAAAAGGAATGGTACTCTTCAATTCTCTTCTTCTCAAGGTAATTTTAAAATTGTTTTCACTCTGATTCATTTATGGCCTTGAAAGTAAGTTAGACCGTTTTACCACTGACAAGAGTTGCCAATAGCTACACAGAACATTGTTGAAAAAGGGTGGGACTAAAAGAAAGTGCAATATTTTTTATAATAAATACATAATCTTTCATGGAAACTTTTCTAAAACTTTCACTTGTATCTCAATCTCCAAAAATAAATTTTTATAATTTAACAAAAAGCTAAATGAAAAGTGGAATGTCTTCGATAAATTAACTATGTGAACACTTGAAATACATAAAAATGACAAGCTAGTGTTCATGGTATTGATTGAACTCATATGTCAGTTGTCAGGTACAGTGTGAGTGCCTCTGAGCTGAGAGCTGTCTGTTGTTGTTCAGTCGTGTCTGACTCTTTGTGACCCCACGGACTGTAGCCCACCAGGGTCCTCTGTCCCTGGGGTTCTCTAGGTAAGAGTAATGGAGAGTATTAACATTCCCTTTTCCAGGGGACCTTCCCAACCCAGGGATTAAACTCACATCTCCTACACTGGCAGGTGGATTCTTTACCACTGAGCTACCTGGGAAGCCCCCGAACGCCTTTGAGCCAAGGTTACTGGCCTGCTTTCTGTTTATTCTGTGGAAGCTGAGATGGGAACCACAGCCAGCTTCCTGGCCCTCCTCAGCTCGCAGGCCAAGTGGGCAGTTCACCCCTCACCACACATCCCCTCCCTCAATCACGCCTCACTGAGCATCCTCTGGCCAGCATTTTCCCACTGGAACCACTGAACAGGCCATTTTCGTACATTCTGTGTGGATTAAGTACAAAGAACACTGTGTATTTCTATTAAAATAGAACCCTAATTGTTTCAACATTAACAAACAAATCAAGTGTTATTATTAACAATTAAAAGACCACCACCTTTGGGAGTTGCCAAGGGTTTTCTGCCTTCAAAGAGTCAGTTCTTCTTTCTCCTTTTCCACTCCATTTAATCAATTAGAAAAGGAAAGTCTGCTTATTTTCAAAATCCACATTTCCCAATAGGAAATTGAAAGCCCAGAAAACAATTATGGAAAACGGGGCAGAGCAAAATGCGGCAGTCATTTATGCTGTTTGAAGTTTTCCTGAACATCCATTTTCTGTTGCTTCTTTCTCACTTAAATGGGTTATACCTATGTCCTCAAAAAGCTAGAGTCTGGAATATGAAGAATTGTCTTGGCTAATACAGAAAGTATTTCCTTACAGCACCAGAACTAAAGGTAAGAATCTTAGAGAGTAGGTTAAAAACATCTTTTCTCTTTAGGTCTAGTAATTTCTTCAGTCTGATGAAGAATGATCTGATTTCTTCAAGCTGATTTGATCCAAATCACAAATAGAGCTAATGTACATAGTGTTGAATTTGAAGTATTAATAAATAAGCTTTAGCTCATAGTTATTGTTTTATGTATCTCACAAGAACTTTCACCAACTGATCCATAAATAGGGTGACTTAATAGAGTTTTGTAATATATGTTTTTGAAAAAAAATTTCATCATCTTCAGGTAATTGTATTATGGCTTTATTTTGAGAAATACTAGTTTGGATTATTTTAAATCAGGACATAGTTGAGAAAGGCTGTAAAAATGCCTTTCAGAGGAGTAAGAAGAGCCCTGCGCTCCCTGCTGCTGTCTGCCCAGCACCGTGGAGACAGGGCTCAGTGCATTTAAGAGCTGTCTGCTGGAGAGCTAGGTCGGACCTGTGCTCAGCATTCGCAAGAGCCCCTGGGCAGCAACCAAGATGTTGTCAAAGTGCAGCTGGAAATCTGTTAGTGATTCTCACGACGCTGACGGCGTTTTACGTCATCACTTTGAAACTCGTAAGCCAGTTTTGGTAAGAGTGCATGTTTTCTGCAGATCTATGAAGAAAGGCTTTGTTCTACGGCTGTGTGTGTCTAAAACCTGCTGGAATAACTGCGTGACTTGGCATATGCATTCAACTGTACACTGAGGTAACGCCACATATCAAACTGGCTATCTCAGCTTTTAAAAGTGAAATTTTCAGGGACATCCCTGGTGGTCCAGTGGTTAAGAATCCACCTTGCAATGCAGGGGGACTCGGGTTCAATCGCTGATCGGAGAACTAAAATCTCACACACCAAGGGGCAACTGAGCTTCGGTGCTGAAGCTACTACGGAGCCACAGAGCCACAATAGAGTTTGCACAGTGACTCAGAAGATCCCACAGAAACGCTGCGAAGATCCCGAGTGCCCCAGCTAAGACCTGATGCAGCCAAATAAACACATATAAACAAATGCATTCTTTGAAAGGGTGAACGTTTTCAGCCGTTTGGAAGAATAATACATTTGAAATCTATGTGAGTTAATACATTTCTGAAAGAGCCGATGTCCTTGCACCACATGAGGGGGCTGTTTAAAGTCTTGAGACGGTGGGAGCTACGGGAGACACACGGGGTTAAGAGAAGGCCACTGTGGCCAGAGACACGGGGGTGGAGGTGGCCGGGTCAGACCGTGGAGAGGAGCGGCTGAGGATGGACGCTCAGCTGTGAGGATGCTACCCTCATCACCGTCTGCTTCATGACAGAGTTTAGAAGCTTAGGAAAGAGTTTTTTTTTTTCTCTCTCTCTTTTTCCACTCTCTTTCTTAATGAGACACTTGGGGCAGGTTATCTGGGAGCTCGGTGTCTGCGGGATGCAGGGGGAGGGTCATGGACGCTGCGGACATTGGAAGGCTTGGCCGGAGCTGGGGCGTCGGGCTCTGTGCGGTCCCACCGCTTAGGTGAGGGAGGGAGGGAGGGAGGCCCCACTTTCAGGTCACCTGTGCCTTTCCAGAGCTGTGTCCCCCCTCATGCGGCAGCCACTTCTCCCCATCAAGGGCCCCAAGGGGAGGAAAAGAGAAGTCAGGCTGTATATCGTCACCTCGCTTATCAACTGCTATGCAGAGTACATCACCTGAATGCTGGGCTGGATGTATATCGTCACCTCGCTTATCAACTGCTATGCAGAGTACATCACCTGAATGCTGGGCTGGATGTATATCGTCACCTAAACTTATCAACTGCTATGCAGAGAACATCACCTGAATGCTGGGCTGGATGTATATCGTCACCTAAACATCAACTGCTATGCAGAGTACATCACCTGAATGCTGGGCTGGATGTATATCATCACCTAACTTATCAACTGCTGTGCAGAGTACATCACCTGAATGCTGGGCTGGATGTATATCGTCACCTCGCTTATCAACTGCTGTGCAGAGTACATCACCTGAATGCTGGGCTGGATGTATATCGTCACCTCGCTTATCAACTGCTATGCAGAGAACATCACCTGAATGCTGGGCTGGATGTATATCGTCACCTCGCTTATCAACTGCTATGCAGAGTACATCACCTGAATGCTGGGCTGGATGTATATCGTCACCTCGCTTATCAACTGCTATGCAGAGTACATCACCTGAATGCTGGGCTGGATGTATATCGTCACCTCGCTATCAACTGCTATGCAGAGTACATCACCTGAATGCTGGGCTGGATGTATATCGTCACCGCTTATCAACTGCTGTGCAGAGAACATCACCTGAATGCTGGGCTGGATGTATATCGTCACTGATCAACTGCTGTGCAGAGAACATCACCTGAATGCTGGGCTGGATGTATATCGTCACCTAAACTTATCAACTGCTGTGCAGAGTGCATCACCTGAATGCTGGGCTGGATGTATATCACACCTGATCAACTGCTGTGGTGCATCACCTGAATGCTGGGCTGGATGTATATCGTCACCTCGCTTATCAACTGCTGTGCAGAGTACATCACCTGAATGCTGGGCTGGATGTATATCGTCACCTCGCTTATCAACTGCTATGCAGAGAACATCACCTGAATGCTGGGCTGGATGTATATCATCACCTCGCTTATCAACTGCTGTTCAGAGTACATCACCTGAATGCTGGGCTGGATGTATATCATCACCTCGCTTATCAACTGCTATGCAGAGTACATCACCTGAATGCTGGGCTGGATGTATATCGTCACCTCGCTTATCAACTGCTATGCAGAGTACATCACCTGAATGCTGGGCTGGATGTATATCGTCACCTCGCTTATCAACTGCTATGCAGAGTACATCACCTGAATGCTGGGCTGGACGAAGCACAAGCTGGAATCAAGATGGCTGGGAGAGATACAAATAACCTCAGATATGCAGATGACACTACCTTTATGGCAGAAAGACAGGAGGAACTAAAAAGCCTCTTGATGAAACTGAAAGAGGAGAGTAGAAAAGCTGGCTTAAAAATCAACGTTCAAAAAATGAAGATTATGACATCCAGTCCCATTACTTCATGGCAAATAGATGGGGAAATAATGGAAACAGTGAGAAACTTTATTTTCTTGGGCTCCAGAATCACTGCAGATGGTGACTGCAGCCATGAAATGAAAAGATGCTTGCTCCTTTGAAGAAGAGCAATGACCAACCTAGACAGTACATTGAAAAGCAGAGACATTACTTTGCCAACAGAGGTCTGTCTAGTCAAAGCTATGGTTTTTCCAGTAGTCATGTGTGGATGTGAGAGTTGGACCATGAAGAGAGCTGAGCACCGAAGAATTGATGCTTTTGAACTGTGGTGTTGGAGAAGACTCTTGACAGTCCCCTGGACTGCAAGGAGATCCAACAAGTCTATCCGAAAGGAAATCACTCCTGAAAATTCACTGGAAGGACTGATGGTGAAGCTGAAACTCCAATACTTCAGCCATCTGATTTGAAGAACTGACTTTTGGAAAAGACCCTGATCCTGGAAAAGATTGAAGGCAGGAGGAGAAGGGGATGACAAAGGATGAGATGGTTGGATGGCATCACTGACTCAATGGACATGAGTTTGAGCAAGTTCCTGGAGTTGGTGATGCACAGGGAAGCCTGGTGTGCTGCAGTCCATAGGGTCACAAAGAGTCAGACACGACTGAGGGACTGAACTGAACTGAACTGCCTCCCAGTAATGACAAAGGTGAGCAACGAGCAGAGAAGAGAGAAAGGTGGAAAGGCAGGACTGAAGGCAAAAGAGCCGGTAGTCAGTTATTGGACCAGACCTTCTGCTCTGTGGGTTGTTGTCAGCATCAGTCAACAGGGAGGAAGGGCAAGTGGATAGAATTCATTAAAGTAAGGAGCTCAGATTCTGCCTGCAATGTAGGAGACCCAGGTTCGGTTCCTAGGTCAGGAGGATCTTCTGGAGAAGGGATAGGCTACCCACTCCAGTATCTTGGGCTTCTCTGGTGGCTCAGCTGGTAAAGAATCCACCTGGGTTCGATCCCTGGGTTGGGAAGATCCCCTGGAGAAGGGAAAGGCTACCCACTCCAGAATTCTTCCCTGGAGAATTCCATGGACTGTATAGTCCATGAGGTCACAGAGAGTCGGACATGACTGAGCGACTTTCACTTTCAAGGAGCTCAGGAAGTCACAGAGATTGAGTCAGTGGGAGGTGAGAGCTTCCTGTCACAGCTCCTGAAACCTTCGGTCTCTGGTTGGTAAAAGATGACTCTGAGTGATGTGCATGTACACCAGTGACCCTTCCAGGCTTAAGATGTGTATTATGTGTCAACAGCAGTGAGCTCAAGCCTCGCAGTTTCTTGTGAGACAAACCGCTTACCAGACTGTCTTAGGACATCTGAGGTGTCTCGTTTTCTTCATTCTGTTTTATCAAACTGTCTGAGCCTAATGGGTGAAAGCATTGTGTGGTTTTGTTTCTCAGAGAAGAGTTCAAAATAAATGGGAAGAATGTTTCAAATACCCCTGCTATTTTCACACAGAAATGCAAGATCAACCAAAGTTTGGGCTATTTCAAAGTCATTCCTTTCAAAAAGAAAGACCTAACTACTTCCAAATAATTTGGAACATGTTATTTCATAATCAGATTTCTAACATTGATTACATTATTTTTGTTCTGCTAATGCAGATGAGGGGCTTCCCCAGTGGCTTAGATGGTAAATTAAAAAGTAACAGAAGTTATGTCTCTAGGATTTAATCAGGGTACAATGGTGAGAAAGCAGAAATAACATAATAGCCAAATAGAGAATATATTCAGTTCACCTGCCGTGGACAACACATTGTCTGTCAATGTAACTATAATATGGGATAAAGGTTAATTTAAAGAATACTCAGGAAAAACACAAAAGATTTTGAGTGTCCATCCAGGTACATTCCACATTAAATTACAGCCCTGAATTCAAACTCTCAAAAGCTTTCGTTTCCCAGGTAATCACAATTGGGTTTGAGATAAACCTGCCGCCTTGTGGCCATTCCCTGCAATAGCAACCGTAGAAGTTTTGCTTGTGAGTCCTTGTTCAGTGGCTCAGTGGTGTCCGACGTTATGACACAAATTATTCCCGGCACATACAGCTCACTGTGGGGCTTCAACGTAGTGGGTCGCCAGGCTGGGCCAGGCTCCAGGGCAGGGAAAGCAGGTTCAGGGTCCAGAAGAAAGCCTTTCAGGGGAGGTGCTCAAATGCACTCCCTGAATAGGATTCGATTTAGAGAAGTTAACGCTCAGGTTAGCTCTTAGAGGATACTGGGAGTTTTCCAGGCAGTCAGGAAAGAACAACGTGTGCAGAGGTGATGAACAAAAATAATCACAAATGACTGTGCATACTTAAGATGAAGTGTTTGGGTATAAAAGAAGGTGAGGGCGATTTACAAGGTTCAGATTAGGAGCACTTCTGTGTACCATTTCAGAGGCTTTGAATTTTGCACACAAGAACTCAGGAAACACTGAAACGTTGGAAGGGGAGGTTGGTGTTTGAAGGAGGACCCCCTGAAGACAGAAGGCTTCTCATGGGGCTGACCTAAATGGCTCCAGTAAGACCTATTTTTAAAAACTAACTTTTTTTTTTTATTGAAGGATAATTGCTTTACAGAATTTTGCTGTTTTCTGTCAAACCTCAACATGATTTTTTTTATTTTAAAATTTATTTTATTACTTTTCCAGCTTTATTAGGAAATAATTGACATTCACTGTATAGGTTTAAGGCATACAGCATGACAGTTTTGACTGATATGTATTGTGAAATGATGACCACAGTAGGCTCAGCTAACACCCATCTTCTCATTCATCATTCTCTTATCTCATAAATTATGCTTTGAGTAATTCATAAGGCTTGAGGAGATTCATGTATCTCTAGCTGAGCTGTGCTCATTCTAATACCTTTAAACAGAATTGTAACAGTCTCATTATTTTTCTTTACTTTTTTTAAATTGGAGTATAGTTAGTTACTGTACACAGTTGTGTTAATGTCTGCTATACAGGAAAGTGAATCAGCCACACGTATACACATAGCCCCTCTTGTTTGGATTTCCTTCCCATTTAACTTCCCACAGAGCACTGAGCAGTTTCCTGTGCTATAAAGTAGTTATCATTAGTTATCTATTTTATACATCACAGCCTTGTCCTGGCTAAGGGGCTTGCATAACTCAGTGAAGCCATGAGCCATGCCGTGCAGAGCCACCCAAGACAGACAGGTCCTAGGGAAGAGTTCTGACAAAACGTGGTCCACTGGAGAAGAAAAGGGCAACCCACTCCAGTTTCTTGCTTGGAAATGCCATGAACAGTATGAAAAGTCAGCAGCCCATGGGATCGCAAAGAGTGGGTCACAACTTAGCAACTGAACAACAGCAAAGTGAATATAAGACCACATTCAAAAAAATTATTTATTTTTAATTGGAGGCGAATTACTTTACAATAGTGTGGTGGTTTTGCCTTACACTGACATGAATCAGCCAGGGGTGTACATGTGTCCCCATCCTGAACCCCCCTCCCACCTCTCTCCCCATCCCTCTGGGTCATCCCATGCACCAGCCCTGAGCGCCCTGTCTCATGCATCTAACCTGGACTGGTCATCTGTTTCACATATGATAATATACGTGTTTCAATGCTATTGTCTCAAATCATTCCACCCTCACCTTCTCCCACAGAGTCCAAAACTAAAAAAGTATTTTCTGTTACTTTTGTAGAAGTACAATGGAAATATCTAAATTACTGGTAGTTACTGTTTCCTAAACGGTTTCGTTGAAGTACTGAAGTGTAATTCATATGCATGGGTATGTGCTTTGTCATGTCCTACTCTTTGTGATCCCATGGACTGTAGCCCGCCAGGCTCCTCTGTCCATGGGAGTTTCCAGCCGGGAATATTGGAGTGGTTTGCCATTTCCTCCTCCAGGGGATTTTCCAGATGCTGGGATCAAACCTGCATCTTCTGTGGCTCCTGCATTGCAGGCAGATTTTTTACCCAGTGAGCCACTGGGGGAGGCCTGTCATTGGCATATAAACGGTGATGTGCTGTGTTGTGCTTAGTTGCTCGGTTGTGTCCGACTCATGACTCCCATGACTGTAGCCCGCCAGCCTCCTCTGTCCATGAGGATTCTCCAGGCAAGAATACTGGAGTAGGTTACCATGCCCTCCTCCAGGGGATCTTCCCAATCCAGGGATCGAACTCAGGTCTTTCTCATTGCAGGCGGATTCTTTACCACCTGAGCCTCCTGGAAGCCCATAAAATGATGACAGATTGAAGAGTAAAGCTCTATCTGATCAGCTGTGCTTGGTGTGTCCCACAGAACAGAGTGACACAGAGACTGAGCTGTGAAGGATGTTTCTCAATTCATGTTTAGGAAAATTGATGGTACTATTAGCTCCACGTACACTTCATCACTCACTCTTATCTCCATGACCTAAAGCAGACGGAGTCTAAGATACCCTGTTGCAGTAGAGAAAAGTATATAAAAAATGGAACCATAGTGAATTTATTTCAAATAGTAAATACTCAAGAACAAGACCCAATGTATCATAAAAGGAAGGACAGTGGCAGTTAGATGAATGAAAAATACTGAGCCCAGGGCCTTCCCTGGTGGTCCAGTGGCTAAGACTCCACGATCCCAGCACAGGGGGTGTGGGTTCGATCCCCAGTGAGGGAACTAGACCTCACATGCCACCACCAAAGAGTGCAGCTGCAATGAAGATGAAACATTCCGCATGCTACAACTAAGACCTAAGGCAGCCAAATAAATTTAAAAATAAGTTTTAAGAAAAAAAATATTGAGTCCATTTTTACTAAGAATATTGAGTAATGTTATATGATTGGAAAGAAATGTTACAAGATGGTGAAATGTGCTGAAGGAAAATATTATTGTAACACAACATTTGAACACTTCCGATAAACAAGGAATATAACCATCATTTTATTGCAAGAAAACTATGGGTTCTATGGCTGACAAAAGTGGCCCTTATTTTCCTCATGTAATTGGCTCTCTTTCTGTCATGTTATTCTGCCAACTAAAGAAGCCCACTGAGATCCTTCCTGAAGGCCTGCAGCAGGCTGAGTCTGCACTCCCAGAGCCAGGTTATTTTTCCAAGTGGAAACAACTTGCTTGACTTATAAAAATTTATTACAACACATTCCTAAAGTGTAGAGTAGGGACCCGTGGCAATTCCCACAATTATAATACAATGTAACGGGATCTGAAATGGAAATATTGTGGTTCACGTTACATAAATGGCAAGAGAATAATAGAGGTTCAGCTCTGTACTTAACTATTATTATAAATTCATCAGCAGCAGAAATAATGGATGCATTTCATTATTTTCATTTTTAGTCTCATTGTTAGTGACCTTAAGCACAAAGTCAGTTAAGCGCATATTAGACAATTTACAATTTCTTATGACTTATAAAAAAGGATTACATTTGAATTCTTTACCCAGGCGTGTCAAGAAAAAAAAAAGGTTACACTTGTTTACTCATGACTAGTAATCTAAAACAAAACAAAGGAAAACTTATCCTCCTCAAGCATCGAGGACGGCAGAAACATTCCAGCATCTGCTGTGGTTCGCTGTGAAAAATAGTGTGTTTACATCAATAAAAGCTAGACCAATGTTTCGGATGACTGTTCCTCAGGAGTAAGTAGAATGATAATCATCACAGCTTTATTTCCAGGGAGACACACTTGGAGGAGATGAACCCGAGGTGCCTCCCCTGATGGAGGAGGAAGCCCACTGTTCGCTCTGATGCCTGTGGGGTGACCTCCATTCCCTGGCTTTGCTCTCTCCTGAGGAGCGGCTTGGACTTCCCAGGTGGCTCAGGGGTAAAGGATCTGCCTGCCCAGCAGGAGACGCATGTCCGAGCCTGGATCAGGAAATCCCCTGGAGAAGGGAACCGCAATCCACTCCAGCATTCTTGCCTGGGAAATGGCATGGACAGAGGAGCCTGGCAGGTTACAGTCCATGGGGCCCCAACGAGTCGGACACAACTGAGCGACTAGCGTTTTCACTTTGAATGAGCAACCACAAGGCAAAGGGAGGCATTGAATCACATCCACCAACCACCAGCATTTACAGCCTTAGCGAGACCTGGGCTGTGAGGTCACCCAGCCCTGGGACCAAAGGCATGAGGTGAAGAGGAGGAGCAAGGAGTCCTTGTGTCCTGCGTCATCTGCCCTCAGGCAAGTATGTCTGTCTCCTTTTTACAGAACGGCATTCGACACTTGGAGTTCCTGCTGCAGTCGGGTACCCAGCATAGGTTAGGTGAGCCTGGATTAGCCTGCCTCACCCCTGGCTCCTGCCTATGCACAGATGCTCTCTCTCATTCAGGGACCAAGTGGAACACCCGAGTTCTCCACCCATGGTGGGCATCTCCACTTCCCTAGGGGTGGAGACCACCCCTCTGCCAGGACAAGCCCTCCATCACACCTGCATGGAGTCAGGGGCGTGAAGCGTTTGTGAGCCTAAAACCAACACTCCAAGATCCAGGGGCACAGTGTCAAGTATCAAGACTAACAAGTGGCACTTCCCTGGGTAAGCATCCATCCATCAGTGCAGGGGACACGGGTTCAATCCCTGGTCTGAGAAGATCCCACATGCTGCGGGGCAGCTGAGTCTGGGTGCTACAACTGATGAAGCCCGTGAATGGAGAGCCCACAACATGCTTCACAACAACAAAGAAGAAGCCACTGCAATAAGTCCTCGCGTGCATGGGAACTAGAGAGGAGCCCCCTGACGCCGCAACTAGACAAAGCCTCAGTGCAGCAACGAAGACCCAGCACAGCCAAAAATAAAAATCAAAGCTCAAAAAATAAGACTAACAAGTGGTCTGTGCTGCAAGTCTTAAATAGCAAGACTGTAACTGTGCTGAAAAGTATCAATAACACTTCTATTGACTCCAGTGACATACTCTAAGAAAGGAGTTTAAAAATAAACCATTTTAATGGTCTTTGCTGAGTGTTTATCTGCTTTTTTAAAAAACAACTTTCTGTTAACCAAATATTTTCTAATGATCAATAAAGCATGCTAGTACTAACTTACATTCTTTACAACAGAAAGAATACATACGCATGAATTATTTGCAAGTGGGAAAGTGCCCTTTTAAGAGTACTATGGTTGTAGAAGGATTTGTATACCAGAGAAAGTGTGTATCATCTCCTAGGATGGTTTCACATTCATGAGACAGGCAACATCTCATTCTCCGGCTGCCTCTGGACCCCTGGGCATTTCTAATGCTTTTCTTCATTTGACAATATGCTCAGGCACTCAGTCGTGTCTGACTCTTTGCGACCCCATGGACTGTTGCCCGCCAGGCTCCTCTGTCCCTGGGGTTCTCTAAGCAAGAATACTGGAGCGGGTTGCCATGCCCTTCTCCAGGAAATCTTCCCCACCCAGGAATCCAGCCCGTGTTTCCTCCATCTCTTTCACTGGCAAGCGGATTCTTTACCATTGCACCACCTAAGGAGCCTTAATGTTATGCTGGAAACTTAAAAACAAATCGCTGGTATGATAGAATTGGAGGCTAAATGTGAATTTAATGGGTGTTCACATTAAGTCGACAAAGCCTCTCTTTACCACCCCCTCCAAAGCTGTCCTGTCACTGGGAGCAGGAGCCTCAGTCGTCAAATAAATAACCTGCAAGCCCTGAGTCTCCTCAGTCCTGCTCCCTCTCCCTAGCTCCAGACAGACAGGCTTCCTCGCTGCGCCCCTGCATCGGGGTCTTTGCAGGTCCTGTTCCCTCTCCTGAGAACACACTTCCACAAGTATCCCCTGGTGTCTGGCACACACGGAGCTCCTGCACTCTCAGGCTGTTGTTCAAATGTTACCTTCTTAGAGAGATACCCTTAGCCATCTTTACAAATTGTGTCATCACCAGAAATTCCCTAAATCGCTTCCTTGCTTGTTTTGTTCACAGCACTTAATGACACATATGTCTTCAGTTTCCTGTGTTTATGGATTTATTAATCCTGCATCTTCTCTTTCTCCCCACTAGACCTTGAGCTCCATGAGGACAGGTTTTTATTGCTTATCCAGTGCTTGCAAACCTAGAGCCTACACAAGTGCCTTATATGTAGTTTTTTTTTTTTTTAAATGGGATATAGATGCTTTACAATGTTGTGTTCATTTCTACCATACAGCAAAGTGAATCAGCTGTATGTATACATAAGTGCCCTCATTTCTGGATTTCCTTCCCATGTGGTCACCATGGAGCACTGAGTCGAGTTCCCTGTGCTGTACAGCAGGTTCTCATTAGTTATCTGTCTTATGCATAGTGATGAGGGCTGATTTCATTACCCTCATTACCTTACCCTTTGGTAATTTCATACCAAATGAAATATCTTTTTTTTTTTTTTAACCATTGGTACTATCTGCCTTTGAAGTCACATCTTAGGATGTGACTTATCACCAGCACATCAACTTAGAGCGACCATGCTCATCCTAACACTATTCTGCCTGAGGCCCTGAATGTCTCCCACATCCCCCTGTGGTTCACACTGAAATGGGGATGCACAAAGCCTTACAAGTAAAATCCACCACCCGATTCTGGTGACTCAGTCCTGACAGTACTCTGGAAGCATCAGTGCTGTGGATGGAACTGTTTCAAAGGCAGAATGCAGTAATGGAACCAATATTCTATCAATACACTATTTAAACAAAAGGTGGGTACTCTCATCTCCTCACAGACATGTTTTTATTGATTCTTCTCTTTTTTAAAATCTTTGTCCTTCTTATTTCTGTATTACAAAATGGACATTAAGCCATTTATTTGGAAGGCTGTTTTCTTTTTCATGTTGTTTTAAAATTGTCTTATGAAACAATATCATGGTTATTCATGCAAATCCAATGCCATAGTCAAACAGTTTAAACTGGAGTTTATTTTAAAGTATTTTCTGCTCTGTTCTCCAGATGATTGTACAGGAGGCAGGGATCAAGACCATCCCCAAGAAGAAGAAATGCAAAAAGGCAAAATGGTCATCTGAGGAGGCCTTACAAACAGCTGAGAAAAGAGAGGCTAAAGGCAAGGGAGAAAAGGAAAGATATACCCATTTGAATGCAGAGTTTCAAAGAATAGCAAGGAGAAATAAGAAAGCCTTCCTCATGATCAGTGCAAAGAAATAGAGGAAAACAAAAGAATGGGAAAAACTAGAGATCTCTTCAAGAAAATTAGAGATACCAAGGGAACATTTCATGCAAAGATGGGCTCGATAAAGGACAGAAATGGGATGGACCTAACAGAAGCAGAAGATATTAAGAAGAGGTGGCAAGAATACACAGAAAAACTATACAAAAAAGATGCTAATGAACCAGATAACCACGGTGGTGTGATCACTCACTTAGAGCCAGACATCCTGGAATGCGAAGTCATGTTGGTCTTAGGAAGCATCACCATGAACAAAGGTAGTGGAGGTGATGTAATTCCAGTTGAGCTATTTCAAATCCTAAAAGATGATGCCATGAGAGTGCTGCACTCAATATGCCAGCAAATTTGGAAAACTCAGCAGTGGCCACAGGACTGGAAAAGGTCAGTTTTCATTCCAATCCCAAAGAAAGGCAATGCCAAAGAATGCTCAAACTACCGCACAATTGCACTCATCTCACATGTTAGTAAAGTAATGCTCAAAATTCTCCAAGCCAGGCTTCAACAGTACATGAACCGCTAACTTCCAGATGTTCAAGCTGGATTAAGAAAAGGCAGAGGAACCAGAGATCAAATTGCCAACATCTGTTGGATCATTGAAAAAGCAAGAGAGTTCCAGGAAAACATCTATTTCTGCTTTATTGACTATGCCAAAACCTTTGACTGTGTAGATAACAACAAACCGTGGAAAATTCTTCAAGAGATGGGAATACCATGTTACCTTACCTGCCTCCTGAGAAATCTGTATGCAGGTCAAGAAGCAACAGTTAGAACTGGACCTGGAACAACTGACTGATTCTGAATAGGGAAAGGAGTACATCAAGGTTGTAGCTTGTCACCCTGCTTATTTAACTTATATGCAGAGTACATCATGTGAAATGCTGGGCTGGATGAAGCACAAGCTGGGATCAAGATTGCTGGGAGAAATATCAATAACCTCAGATACACAGATGATACCACCCTTATGGCAGAAAGTGAAGAGGAAGTAAAGAGCCTGTTGATGAGAGTGAAACAGCTGGCTTAAAACTCAACATTCAAAAAACTAAGATCATGGCATTTGGCCCCGTCACTTCATGGCAAATAGATGGGGAAACAATGGAAACAGTGACAGATTTTGTTTTCTCAGTCTCCAAAATCACTGAAGATGATGACTACAGCCATGAAATTAAAAGATGCTTGCTCCTTGGAAGAAAAACTATGACCAATCTAGACAGCATATTAAAAAACAAAGACATTACTTTGCCTGCAAAGGTCTGTCTAGTCAAAGCTGTGTTTTTTCCGGTAGTCATGTATGGATGTGAGGGTTGGACTATAAAGAAAACTGAGCACCAAAGAATTGATGCTTTTGAACTGTGGTGTTGGAGAGGAGTCTTGAGAGTCCCTTGGACTACAAGGAGATCAAACCAGTCAATCCTAAAACTCCTGAATATTCATTAAAGGACTGATGCTTAAACTCCAACACTTTGGCCACCTGATGCAAAGAATTGACTCATTAGAAAAGACCCTGATGCTGGGAAAGATTGAAGGCAGGAGGAGAAGGGGACGACAGAGGATGAGATGGTTGGATGACATCACCAACTAGATGGACATGAGTTAGAGCAAGCTCCGGGAAGTTGGTGATGAACAGGGAAACCTGGCATGCTGCAGTCCATGGGGTCTCAAAGAGTTGGACACGACTGAAAGACTGAACTGAACTGATGCAAACCAAATGCCATAGTCAAACAGTTTAAACAGGTGTTTATTTATTTATTTTTTAAATTATTTATTTTGATTGGAGGTTAATTTTATTTATTTTTTAAATTATTTATTTTAATTGGAGGTTAATTGCTTTACAATATTGTGGTGGTTTTTGCCATACATTGACATGATTTAGCCATGGGTGTACATGTGTCCTCCATCCTGAACCCCCCTCCCACCGCCCTCCCCATCCCATCCTTTTGGGTTGTCCCAGTGCACTGGCTTTGAGCACCCTGTCTCATGCATTGAACTTGGACTGGTCATCTATTTCACATATGATAATATACATGTTTCAATGCTATTCTTTCAAATCATCCCACCCTTGCCTTCTCTCAGAGTCCAAAAGTCTGTTCTTTATATCTGTGTCTCTTTTTCTGTCTCGTATATAGGGTTATCGTTACCGTCTTTCTAAATTCCATATATATATGTTAATATACTGTAGTGGTGTTTTTCTTTCTGACTTACTTCACTCTGTATAATAGGCTCCAGTTTTATCCACCTCATTAGAACAGATTGAAATATGTTCTTTTTAATAGCTGAGTAATATTCCATTGTGTATATGTACCACAGCTTTCTCATCCATTCATCTGCCAGTGGACATCTAGGTTGCTCCATGTCCTAGCTACTGTAAACAGTGCTGTGATGAACATTGGGGTACATGTGTCTCTTTCAATTCTGGTTTCCTTGGTGTGTATGCCCAGCAGTGGGATTGCTGGATCATATGACAGTTTTATTTCCAGTTTTTTAAGGAATCTCCACACTGTTCTCCATAGTGGCTGTACTAGTTTGCATTCCCACCAACAGTGTAAGAGGGTTCCCCCTCTCCACACCCCCCCCAGCATTCATTGCTTGTAGACTTTTGGATCGCATCCATTCTGACTGTAGTGAGATGGTACCTCATTGTGGTTTTGATTTGCATTTTTCTGATAATGAGTGATGTTGAGCATCTTTTCATGTGTTTGTTAGCCATCTGTATGTCTTCTTTGGAGAATGTCTGTTTAGTTCTTTGGCCCTTTTTTGATTGGGTCATTTATTTTTTTGGTATTGAGCTACATGAGTTGGCTTGTATATTTTTGAGATAAATTCTTTGTCAGTTGCTTTGTTTGCTATTATTTTCTCCCATTCTGAGGCTTGTAGTTTCCTTCGTTGTTCAAAACCTTTTAAGTTTAACTAGGTCCCATTTGTTTATTTTTGTTTTTATTTCCATTACTCTGGGAGGTGGGTCATAGAGGATCCTGCTGTGATTTATGTCAGAGAGTGTTTTGCCTATGTTCTCCTCTAGAAGTTTTATAGTTTCTGGTCTTACATTTAGATCTTTAATCCATTTTGAGTTTATTTTTGCATATGGTGTTAGAAAGTGTTCTAGTTTCATTCTTTTACAAGTGGTTGACCATAAACTGGTGTTTATTTTAAAATAGCTTCTGCTCTGTTCTCCAGCTGATTCACTTGACTTTGCTTCTTACCCATCAACACCATTGGCCTTTTGGACAAATTTAGTTGTGGCTCTGGACTTTCAGTGAAACTTTTTATGTAAATATACAAACCCAGAATTATTCAACCTATGGAGATTATATCATTATAGTGCACACATCATGTGAATTTTAGATATCTTCTACTTGGATTCAGCATCAAAGTGTCTGTCTAGATAAAAAGAAGGATCTTTAAACAAAGCAATCTGCATTTCATCCTGAGAATGAACTAATTTGTTTGAGCACAGACATTGAATTATCCACGACTTATGTTTGCTGTCCTGAGCTAAAAAGTGTCTTTTAACTTCATTGCTTGATTATTTTGTGACTCCAAATCTTACTTTTATTATATTACCATTTTTCTTGTTTTAAAACACTTGTTTATTTCTTTGTGGGGAACTATGTTCAGGTATTAACAGTTTCAGATTTGTTCTCAGTGATTTCTGTTCTTTTGTTCACACAAGGCCAAACATTTCTGAGAGTTTTCAAAGAAGAGATTGGAGTTCTTTGAAAAGCAGCATTTTCTGTGATAAAACTCAGCACATATTAAAGGTGTGAAGAAAAAGTCACTAAGGGAAAACTAAACTCATGGGTCATGGGAAAAATGAGAAATTGCTGCCAATTCACAAGTACACATGGAGAAAACAACATACTTATTTGCTGGGATTTCTTCTTTCTTAGGGTTTTCTGGTCTCAAAAAATATCAGATACGCATGTGGATCCAAAGGTGGATGACGATGAAGTGAAAGCTTGATGTTTGGATGTACTAAAGTCAAGGACGATGGTATTGGTTAAGATGAGTGCATCTAAGAAAGGGTTTATTTCCTATGATTCCATACTAATTGTTGATTGAAACTGTGCACACTTGAAAATCAATTCTGGGGCAGGGGTAAAGATGTGCATTTCTGAAAGGTACTGCAACTTCAGGAAGGGAAGATATCCCTAGATGCACAGTTACAACTTTTTCTCTCTTCTGGAACAGTTTGTGCAAACACTTTGTAGTTTTAATACAACTTTAATCAATGTCAGGTCACTGCTTGTGTCAGGGGCTGCTTGTGTTAAAAGTTAACTTAATTAGATGTTTCTTCTCTGATACACAGTTTCAAAGATGACTTTACCCTTCAGTTCAGTTCAGTTCAGTCACTCAGTCCTGTCTGACTCTTTGCGACCCCATGAATCGCAGCACACCAGGCCTCCCTGTCCATCACCAACTCCCGGAGTTCACTCAGACTCACGTCCATCGAGTCAGTGATGCCATCCAGCCATTTCATCCTCTGTCGCCCCCTTCTCCTCCTGCCCCCAATCCCTCCCAGCATCAGAGTCTTTTCCAATGAGTCAACTCTTCACATGAGGTGGCCAAAGGACTGGAGTTTCAGCTTTAGCATCATTCCTTCCAAAGAAATCCCAGGGCTGATCTCCTTCAGGATGGACTGGTTGGATCTCCTTGCAGTCCAAGGGACTCTCAAGAGTCTTCTCCAACATCTTCTTCACAGTCCAACTCTCACATCCATACATGACCACTGGAAAAACTATAGCCTTGACTAGATGGATTTTTGTTGGCAAAGTAATGTCTCTGCTTTTCAATATGCTATCTAGGTTGGTCATAACTTTCCTTCCAAGGAGTAAGCGTCTTTTAATTTCAGGGCTGCAGTCACCATCTGCAGTGATTTTGTAGCCCCCCAAAATAAATTCTGACACTGTTTCCACTGTTTCCCCATCTATTTCCCATGAAGTGATTGGACCAGATGCCATGATCTTCGTTTTCTGAGTGTTGAGCTTTAAGCCAACTTTTTCACTCTTCACTTTCACTTTCATCAAGAGGCTTTTTAGTTCCTCTTCGCTTTCTGCCATAAGGGTGGTGTCATCTGCATATCTGAGGTTATTGATATTTCTCCCAGCAATCTTGATTCCAGCTTGTGCTGCATTTCTCATGATGTACTCTGCATAGAAGTTAAATAAGCAGGGTGACAGTATACAGCCTTTATACAGGAAAAGACATACTCCTTTTCCTATTTGGAACCAGTCTGTTGTTCCATGTCCAGTTCTAACTGTTGCTTCCTGACCTGCATATAGGTTTCTCAAGAGGCAGGTCAGATGATCTGGTATTTCCATCTCTTTCAGAATTTTCCATAGTTTATTGTGATCCACACAGTCAAAGGCTTTGGCATAGTCAATAAAGCAGAAATAGATGTTTTTCTGGAACTCTCTTGACTTTACCCTTAGTTCATCACATTAACTATTGTTTTATTAATAGAAAAATATCAAAATTTGAGTCTGTGTTACCTTGTTCAGCTCAAAAATGCACAGTAATTGCAGTAATTTATTACTGAAAATGGACTTCCCTGGTGGCTCAGTGGTAAAGAATCTGTCTGCCAGTTTAGGAGATGCAGGTTCAATCTCTGGGTCAGGAAGATCCCCTAAAGAGGGCATGGCAACCCACACCAGTATTTTTGCCTGGAGACTCCCCATGGACAGAGGAGCCTGGTGGGCTACAATCCATAGAGTTATGAAGAGTCAGACACGACTGAGAGAACAAGCACACACAAGAGGAAGTCTGAGTAAGTTAAATTAACTAATTAAGGTTGGCACATTGTATGTCAGCCACTTTGGTCCTAAGATTAACTCATATCAGTAGAAATCCAGTGTAAAGCATGTTAAGGATTACCTCAAAATAAAGTTAAGTACTATGAAGCTGTAAGAATCCATAGATAAAAGAAAATAAGCTATGAAATAAAATTAACACTGTTTATGTTACACGTGAAAATTAAGAGGATCTTAAAAGTTCTCAACACAAAGAAAAAATATTTTTCCTAGTTATTTAATGTTGTATTTATATAAGATTGGATGTCCACTAAATTTTTTTATGGTAATCATTTTATCATGTATGTAAGTCAACTTATTATGGTGTATATTTTACAATTATACAGTCTCTATATGTCAATTACATATCAATAAAAGTGGAAGACAAGTTTTTAAGTTAAAAATAAAATAATAAAGACTATAAATAAGCTATGAAGCTGACTTTAACACTTCTGATGATAGCACAATGAAGATCCACACTGGGATAAGACACCCCTCTAGCTTAGCCCTACATTCACATAATTATAACAGCAAAATTATTCACCAGAATAGGATGAGCATCAGCCTAAAATTCAGAGAAGTTGGCGATGATTCACACTCCTCTAGAGGAGTCTGGTTGATAACTGACAGAGTTTGGTAAACCCCATCCTCAGGGAACCCTGGCGAGGAGCAGAAGAAAGCATAATTACCAGAATTATCCGATGTTCGGTCAAGGCATAGCCCGTGGGAGGGGAATATGGAGGCTACATTTTGTACCTCAGGAACATAACTTAAACAAAAGCTTCTATGGAATAAAAAAAACCAAAGGAGAACTTAGTGGTAAATAAAGAATAGAGAGCTTGATTGAATCGTGAAGCACACACAGTCATCCCCTCCAATATCAATAACTTCATAACCTATTAATAAGCTCTTAACATACACGTGGAGATAAGTCCTGACAAGATGAGCATCCTGGAAAGTGTGCTTGGATGGATCAAAGTGAAGCCTAGAGGAGATTTTAAACCTCAGAACACTTTGTGCTAAAACCAGACCAAACTTCCCACCAGATTCAACTCTCTTAAGTAAATAAAATAATCACTTAGCATCTCTCAGCTGATAAAGAATCCACCTGCAATGCAGGAGACCCTGGTTCAATTCCCGGGTTGGGAAGAATGCCATGGACTGTATAGTCCTTGGAGTCCCAAACAGTCAGACACAACTGATCGACTTTCACTAGCATTTGTGTGTAGAAGATAGAAATTTAAAGCTGGTGCTACGGATAAAGTACCATAAAGGATAATGAAAGAAGTTAAATATCCTGGAGCCAGAGGAGCTGCTTATGGGCAGTTTACAAGAACAAACTCATCCTATGGTTTATGAGTAGAGCTAATAAGCCTTATAAGCCTGGGGATAGCTGGTTGTCCAGAAAAGAACTTTAGTTCAACTTTAAACATTACTTAAAAACATAACTTTTGACATAACTTTCAGTGTTTTTTTTAAAAAGATATAAGTTATTAGTTACAGGGTACAAATGTCTCTGGGCTTCCCTGGTGGCTCAGTGGTAAAGAATCGCCTGCTAATGCAGGGGGCTTGAAGACCCCTAGGCTGGGAAGATCCCCTGGAGGAGGGCATGGCTACCCACTCCAGTGTTCTTGCCTGGAGAATCTCCATGGTCAGAGGAGCCTGGTGGGCCACAGTCCATGGGGTCGCAAAGAGCTGGACACAACTGGGCAACTAAACAACAACAAGAGCAACAACCGTCTCTAGAGAATAAGCATATACAATACCACAGTTAGCTTAAAAGCAGCCATCAATTAAGAAAGCATTCAAGATCAACCATACAATCACCTAAATACCAATAATAAATGCATCAACTACTAATTGATACCAGACTAATCTATTAGTTAATAGAAGCAATACCTTCCATATTAGTAACAAGAAATGTTTCTCCTTGCATAAAGCTTATATCAGAATGCATAAACCCACTGATAGTTAACAGTAAAATAAACCTAAACCAATACCTAATTATTTATTAAAACAATTGTTAATCTGCACATTACTGAAAGAGTATGTGGAGTCTGGACTGTAGCCAATTAGCAGGAGAGGTTGGTGGAAAGGAAAGTGTACTTTATTTTAGATGCCAGCAACTGGGGGTGGGGTGGGGTAGTGGATGTCTGTCCAAAGGCTGTTCCTACCACCGACAAGCAGGGGGTGAGAGCTTTTATAGACGGGAAGTTAGGGGGTGGGCAGGGGAGGGAGGGGCTACATGTAGAAACAGCACAGTCAGCTCTAACAGTCACCTTGAAATTGATCATTAGTCAATTCACCATTGCAATGAAAAGAATAAAATACTTAGGAATATATCTACCTAAAGAAACTAAAGACCTATATATAAGAAACTATAAAACACTGGTGAAAGAAATCAAAGAGGACACTAATAGATGGAGAAATATACCGTGTTCATGGATTGGAAGAATCAAATAGTGAAAATGAATATACTACCAAAGCAATCTATAGATTCAATGCAATCCCTATCAAGCTACCAACGGTATTTTTCAGAGCCAGAACAAATAATTTCACAATTTGTATGGAAATACAAAAAACCTTGAATAGCCAAAGCAATCTTGAGAAAGAAGAATGGAACTGGAGGAATCAACCTGCCTGACTTCAGGCTCTACTACAAAGCCACAGTCATCAAGACAGTATGGTACTGGCACAAAGACAGAAATATAGATCAGTGGAACAAAATAGAAAGCCCAGAGATAAATCCACGCACATATGGACACCTTATCTTTGACAAAGGAGGCAAGAATATACAATGGAGAAAAGACAATCTCTTTAACAAGTGGTGCTGGGAAAACTGGTCAACCAGTTGTAAAAGAATGAAACTAGAACACTTTCTATCACCATACACAAAAATAAACTCAAAATGGATTAAAGATATAAATGTAAGACCAGAAACTATAAAACTCGTAGAGGAGAACATAGGCAAAACACTCTCTGACATAAATCACAGCAGGATCCTCTATGACCCACCTCCCAGAATATTGGAAATAAAAGCAAAAATAAACAAATGGGACCTAATTAAAATTAAAAGCTTCTGCACAACAAAGGAAACTATAAGCAAAGTGAAAAGACAGCCTTCAGAATGGGAGAAAATAATAGCAAATGAAGCAACTGACAAAGAATTAATCTCAAAAATATACAAGCAACTCCTGCAGCTCAATTCCAGAAAGATAAATGACCCAATCAAAAGATGGGCCAAAGACCTAAACAGACATTTCTCCAAAGAAGACATACAGATGGCTAACAAACACATGAAAAGATGCTCAACATCACTCATTATCAGAGAAATGCAAATCAAAACCACAATGAGGTACCATTTCACGCCAGTCAAAATGGCTGAGATCCAAAAATCTACAAGCAATAAATGCTGGAGAGGGTGTGGAGAAAAGGGAATCCTCTTACACTGTCGGTGGGAATGCAAACTAGTACAACCACTATGGAGAACAGTGTGGAGATTCCTTAAAAAACTGGAAATAGAACTGCCTTATGACCCAACAATCCCACCACTGGGCATACACACTGAGGAAACCAGAATTGAGACACATGTACCCCAGTGATCATCACAGCACTGTTTATAATAACCAGGACATGGAAGCAACCTAGATGTCATCAGCAGATAAATGGATGAGAAAGCTGTGGTACATATACACAATGGAGTATTACTCAGCCATTAAAAAGAATACATTTGAATCAGTTCTAATGAGGTGGATGAAACTGGAGCCTTGTCAGGAAGCATTTAACAGGAGACTTCCTGTGTGCTCTTTTGGATCTGTCAGGAATTCTCTGTTCCTTATTAATTCCTGAATATTCAGGAATTAAGAGGATAGGCAAGCCTCTCCTGGGACTGAGGAATCCTGGCATTTCCTTCGTTAATTTTTCTATAAGGTGATAAGTACCCTCTTCCTTTTTATGAACCATATGGTAAAAGTGGTTATTTACAACTCTCTCTTTCATATGGATGACTTCATGTTTTCTTAATAACTTGTAAGTTTTGATTTTATCTCTGCTGAAAATAGCTATCTTGTAAGACAGTATAAATACCTACACAATGTTGAATAAAACACCTTTGCTCCATCAGAGCTCTGGTCCCCGTGTCTCTCTCTCTCTCTCTCTCTCTCTTTCTTTTCAGGCTGATCCCCTGGAGTGCAGAGGCTCTCTGAGTTCACTTTCCTGCCCTGGCTTCTAAGACCGTCTCGAGCAGGTGCTCTGTGCCTTCACCCCATCAAGAGGGTGCCTGAGGCCTTCGTGAACAGAGTAAGCCCCATGCAGGGGCTTTATTGGCTTTGTTTTTTTTTTTTTTTTATTGGCTGATAAACCAGGAATATCAGCCTCTTTCTCTCCTGTACTTTCTTATCGTCGACTCCAGACCACCAAGTTCCAGTGCATTAAAGGACCTCAACAGAACCTATTATAAGAGTGAAGTAAGCAGAAAGAAAAACACCAATACAGTATATTAACACATATATATGGAATTTAGAAAGATGGTAACAATAACCCTATATGTGAGACAGCAAAAGAGACACAGATGTATAGAACAGTCTTTTGGACTCTGTGGGAGAGGGAGAGGGTGGGATGATTTGGGAGAATGGTATTGAAACATGTATAATATCGTATGTGAAATGAATCGCCAGACCAGGCTCGATGCATGATACAGGATGCTTGGGGCTGGTGCACTGGGATGACCCAGAGGGATGGGATCAGGAGGGAGGTGGGAGGGGGGTTCAGGATGGGGAACACGTGTACACCTGTGGCAGATTCATGTTGATGTATGGCAAAACCAATACAATATTGTAAAGTAATTAGCCTCCTTCAATTAAAAAAAAAAAAAAAATTGGTCGTCAGTAGTCTGACCAGCATCACCCTGTGTTAAGTACAGTTAATCTTCAGCTCCAGGGTCAGTTTGTTCCCATTTCTCTGTGGCCCGTTCTCTGAATTGTGGCAGCTCATGGCCTGGGTACAATCTGGTCATCATGTAGTTAACTTCTCCACCTGGGGTTTCAGCATCTATAAGACAGCTCACAGGATATGGCTCAGAATCTTACCTATGGCCCTTGAGAAAGAATTAAAGGTCCTTGACGATGCTTAATGACAGTGCTACTATTGTTTAGTCTCCTCTGACTGTTTTCCTTTGTTCCAGCATTTCTCATTTCTCTGATTAAACTTACTTTTTGACGGAAACTTTCCACAGACAAAAGGCAGGCGAAGGACAGGGTTGGGGTGGGGGAAGGCAAGGACGACAGGGACCTGCTCTGTTTCAAGCACAGACGTACGTTCAAGGAAAGATGAAAACAAGCGAATGAACTCAGCAATTACAAATCCAGCCTGTTTTCCAAGAGCATGACCTCTCGTAGTTCCGGTATGGGAGGCACAGCCTGTCTAGTGACATCTCTCTAACTGTCATGGGATCCCATCTGTGGACACGTAGCATAGCCATGTGTTCTCTGAACAAGGACTTGCAAGAATGGCTACAGACGGGTTTTACCAAGAATTTTATTTTTAATTAAAAATTTTTGTTTTTTATACTTGCTATTTATCTATCCTAATATTTGGCAGGGGCTGGTCTGGCACAAGGGATCTTTTAGCTGCAGCATGTGGGATCTAGTTCTCTGCAGGGAGTGAACTTGGGTTCCCTGCATTGTCAGCACAGACTTTAGCCACTGGCCCACCAGGGAAGTCCCTACTGTGTCCTTTAATCACTGAAATTGACCTTCCTGGGAAGAGGTGGGACTAAAACAAGAGGAGAAGGTTCTACAAAGCATTGATTAATCCATTAATCCAAAAAATAATCAAATTTTAAGGGAAAATTTAGCATGTCTTCTGCCTGCCTCCTGTCTATAGAAAACCTTTGGACTCCCAGGTGTCTCTGAGTTCCAGAGTACATTTAACCAGAGAAGTGAGAACATGTAGAAAGAAAGGAAGAAGACAAAACAATAACCTAGCCATTAAACCGGAGAAGGCAATGGCACCCCACTCCAGTACTCTTGCCTGGAAAATCCCATAGACAGAGAAGCCTGGTGGTCTGCAGTCCATGGGGTCGCTAAGAGTTGGACACGACTGAGCGACTTCACTTTCACTTTTCACTTTCATGCATTGGAGAAGGAAATGGCAACCCACTCCAGTGTTCTTGCCTAGAGAATCCCAGGGATGGGGGAGCCTGTTGGGCTGCCGTCTATGGGGTTGCACAGAGTCGGACATGACTGAAGCGACTTAGCAGCAGCAGCAGCAGCCATTAAACAAAATCAAGGACCTATGTTCCTCCTCAAGGGCTGTAGATAATGTTCTGAGCCGTGAACTGTGAGCTGTCTTATACACGCTGAGACCCCCACCAGGTGGAGTAGTTGACTGCAGGCTGCCTACAAGCACACAGACTCCAGACCCGTTAGAAGCAGAAGGTGATGATGCTGACTCCTGATGACCTCACCGCCAGCCAATCAGGAGAAGGTCCCTGAGCAGATCACCCACGCCATAATCCCCTCCTTCACCTTGTCTTTAAACTTCCCATGAAAGCCTTCAGGGAGTGTGAGCCTTTTAAGCACAGTCTGCCCTGGACTCCTTGCTCAGCACTGGCAACACACGCTTCCTTTCCTTCACAACGTGGGGTCAGTGGGTGGGCTTCACCGTGCTGGGGTCAGAATCTCAAGTGGGAGTCCAAAACTGCACACCAAGGGTCATCAGCCACTCAGCAGAACATGGAGCACAGCTGCCCCAAGGCGCCTGACCTCATATGAATGCAACAAGAGCAGACAAAGGACCACAGGTAAATCAGGGCAACACCCTCAACTCAGATGTTGGGAATCTCAGAGGAACAAGGCACGCTCCAGGAAAAGGGGAGAGAGAGGATCTCTGGGTACACATGATCCTGACTCGTGCAGAAAGGTGAGACCCACACAACCCCAGACCCTGCACCTGAGGTCACAGTTGGACACTCTTGAAGGTGACCTCACCCCCAGACCCTGTAGCTGGGGTTGCATGTCCACAGTCTCCAGGGTGACCCCCCTCCCCAGACCCTGATACTGGGGTCACATGTCCACAGTCTCCAGGGTGACCCCCTCCCAGACCCTGAAACTGGGCACATGTCCATAGTCTCCAGGGTGACCCCCTCCCCAGACCCTGAAACTGGGCACATGTCCATAGTCTCCAGAGTGACCCCTCTCCCCAGACCCTGAAACTGGGGTCATATGTCCACAATCTTTAGGATGACCCCCTCTCCAGACCCTGTACCTGGGGTCACACGTTCACAGTCTCTAGGGTGATCCCCTTCCCAGACACTGAACCTGAGGTCACATGTCCACAGGTATCCACACGAATGGACCTTAAAAGATCATTTCTATGAGAAGTCAGTCAGGCATAGGAAGACAATAGTGTGTGATATACCTTCTAGGCAAAATATCAATAGACATACAAAATATCAAATTTATGAGCCCAAAGAGACCCTGAGATTTCAAATACAAACAAAGGGTTCCAAGAAAAAGAAAAAAAAGAAAAGAGTGTGAAGGGTCTGAACATGAATTAGAAGATCTGAACTAACATAGACATAGAAACATGTATGTGTAATCAATAATCTCCAAGGATTATCCTCTTGCTTTCTCCCTTCCTTCCTTCCTTTCCCATATACATGGGAATCTGTTCCTCTAACCTATACACAGGAATCTGTATCTCTAGGAGAGGATCCACAGACATTATCTCCTATCTCCCTTCTTTGTATACATAGGAAACTGTATCTGAGATACATAATCCACCAGGACCTGATGCTCACAACTCTGTTTGACTTTCTATGGCAAAAAATCAAAAAAAGAATAGACGTATCTCATAGATATGTTGTACCTGAATCAGGCGGTTATACGCTACGACAACCAGAACACTGCAAATCAACTATGCTGAACATAGCATCGGCATGACATTAAAGAGAAGGAAAGAGAAGCAGTGCCTCCTTTATTCCCCCTGACCTCCCTGATGGGCTGCTACCCCATCTCTGGAGCCTAAGCAGGCTTAGGTCCCACTGCTGGACTGGGGTGAGTTTGACACAGCCTGGCAGGGTGCCCTTCACTGAACTCTTTTTATTTTTTTTAAACATAAATTGATTTATTTTAATTGGAGGTTAATTACTTTACAATATTGTACTGGTTTTGCCATACATCAACATGCATCTGCCACGGGTGTACACGTGTTCCCCATCCTGAACCCCCCTCCCTCCTCCCTCCCCGTATCATCCCTCTGGGTCGTCCCAGTGCACCAGTCCCAAGCAACCAGTGTCATGCATCGAACTTGGACTGGCAATTCGTTTCATATATGATATTATACATGTTTCAATGCCATTCTCCCAAATCATCCCACCCTCTCCCTCTCCCACAGAGTCCAAAAGACTGTTCTATACATCTGTGTCTCTTTTGCTGTCTCACACACAGGGTTATCGTTACCATCTTTCTAAATTCCATATATATGTGTTAGTATACTGTATTGGTGTTTTTCTTTTTGGCTTACTTCACTCTGTATAATAGGTTCCAGTTTCATCCATCTCATTAGAACTGATTCAAATATATTCTTTTTAATTGCTGAGTAATACTCCATTGTGTATATGTACCACAGCTTTCTTATCCATTCATCTGCTGATGGACATCTAGGTTGCTTCCATGTCCTGGTTATTATAAACAGTGCTGTGATGAACACTGGGGTACACGTGTCTCCTTCAATTCTGGTTTCCTCGGTGTGTGTGCCCAGCAGTGGGATTGCTGGGTCAAAAGGCAGTTCTATTTGCAGTTTTTAAGGAATCTCCACACTGTTCTCCATAGTGGCTGTACTAGTTTGCATTCCCACCAACAGTGTAAGAGGGTTCCCTTTTCTCCACACCCTCTCCAGCATTTATTGCTTGTAGACTTTTGGATCTCAGCCATTTTGACTGGCGTAAAATGGTACCTCATTGTGGTTTTGATTTACATTTCTCTGATAATGAATGATGTTGAGCATCTGTTCATGTGTTTGTTAGCCATCTGTATGTCTTCTTTGGAGAAATGTCTGTTTAGGTCTTTGGCCTATTTTTTGATTGGGTCGTTTATTTTTCTGGAATTGAGCTGCAGGAGTTGCTTGTTTATTTTTGAGATTAATTGTTTGTCAGTTGCTTCATTTGCTATTATTTTCTCCCATTCTGAAGGGTGTAACATGTACTGCCTACTATGCTGTGTCTCAGAACAGACTCTCCAGCAGGATCCAGGCCTCCAGGGACTTGGGAGCAAGTATTACAAACCCTGCATGTGCCCTGGTGCCGGGCATTCCAGCTCAAGCCTCCTTTCTGGAGTGCAGCCTCCTAGGCACCCAAGCACACTCTGCAGGGTGCTGTCGACCTGGTAGTAATTAGTCGGGGTGTGTGTGTGTGTGTGTGTGTGTGATGCTTCACGGGGGAAAAGTTGTGAAAAAACAAGCCCTTAGGTGTTTGCTCAGGTACAATTCATTCTAATCCACAGCCCAGGACGCTGACTTTCCCAGGAATCAGAGATGGGTTTTAAAAAGCGCAGTCGCCTGTAAACACTTCCTGTAACTACAACTTGACCAAAAAGGCTGACCAGCACCTCTAATTCACAAGGCCTGGGGTTTCTGTTAATGACAGCTGCCCTCAGGAAATCTCCCAGGGTGGGGATTGCAGAAATAAATTCCAAACACAACAGAGTTTCAAGAAGCCAATTGCCACAGTAAATTTTCCTCACACCCTTTAATGTAAAGGAAACAAACAAACAAAAAAAAGCAAACCTCCACCACAGTAGTAGATGCACAGGCATCCCTAATTGCTGCAGGAATACCGATCAAAACAACAATGGGAAGTCAAATCCCACCAATCAGACTGGCCATCTTCACAAGTCTACAAACAATAAATGCAGGAAAGAGCCAGCAGGTGAGGTAACCCCACATGTTCAGTCCACTAGAGAGCACGGCCTCCACATGTCAAAAAAAAAAAAAAAAAAACCTCTCAAGAGAGCCAATCCTAGGATCAGATATCCCTGCACCCAGGTTGGTATCCCGAGAAAGTAATCATTCAATAAAAACACATGCACCCCAATATTCCCTGCAGTTCTACTTGCAACAGCCAAAACAGAGCCTGCAAAATGCCCACAGACAGATTAAAAGTTAAAGAAGATGTGTTACATATAGACAATGGACCATTACTCAGCAGTGAAAAAGCACCACTGAAATTATGAATTATGCCACTGGTCGCTAGGAGGATGGACCTTGAAGACTCATACACTAAGTGAAATCAGCCAGACTGAGGAAGAAAATAGCCTTTGATGTCCTTTGTAGGAAAAATTTAAAAAGAGATAAAAGGAACTAACTCACAACTCAAAAAGAGACTGAGAATTCAAACACAGAGGGTTCCAGGAAACGGCAGGGATGAATTCAGAGACAGGGACTTACATATACACAGGAATCAGTACGTGTCATAGATGCTCAAGAAGGACCTGGTGTTCAGCAAGTGGAACTTTGCTTGAGTTTCTGCAATAATCTCTATGGCAAAAGAATCCAAAAAGGAACAGATAAATGCTGTATATATATGTGTGTGTGTGTGTGTGTGTGTGATAACTGAATCAGGTGGTTGTACACTATTGGCAAGCGCAAAACTGCAAATTGACTGTACTTTGACGTAGCTTTAGCATGACATTAAGGAAAAAAAAAAAATCAATGCCTAATTTATTCCCTGCAACCTCCCTGATTTGGGCTGCCATCCCATCCCTTTTTAACACCTGCCTTTTTAACAGAGCAGGCCTCAAACTCAGCACCTTTTGTGGGTAACAGAATATAGATAATCTAGCTTTGTTTTTCAGAAAAGGCAATGGCACCCCACTCCAGTACTCTTGCCTGGAAAATCCCATGGATGGTGGAGCCTGGTGGGCTGCAGTCCATGGGGTTGCTAAGAGTCGGACACAACTGAGCGACTTCACTTTCACTTTTCACTTTCATGCATTGGAGAAGGAAATGGCAACCCACTCCAGTATTCTTGCCTGGAGAATCCCAGGGATGGGGGAGCCTGGTGGGCTGCCGTCTATGGGGTCGCACAGAGTCGGACACAACTGAAGTGACTTAGCAGCAGCAGTAGCAGCAGCTTTGTTTTTGCTCTTTTTTTATTCTCTTTAATTTATGGCAGGTGAGAGGATTTTCCATTTAGAGAAGCAAAGAACTGTTTCTAAATCCATTTTTAAGGGGGAAATATGAGCCAGTTTAAAGAAACATATAAAGTGGTAGATTGTCCAAGTGGTTCCCAAACACGGCAAAACTTGGGAAGTGGCACAGGGTCCCTGCTCACTTCCCTTAGTTTAGAGTTGTTGTTTAGAGAAAGCTGCCAGCCAGGGACTACCTCCTCACAGATAGGAGGAGCCAAGTGAGAGAATAAGGATGGAAGTGACATCCAGCACTTCCAACCCCGGCCAACACAGACTCCATGCGATACCTAGGCTCTCATCACCTGGGTCAGGTGGCTGCCTGGCCCACGCCCTGGGCAGCTCTGGAAGTGGAGACTTGAGAGATGTCAGAGCTTTTCTTTGCCTGCATCCCGGAATAGCAATCAAGCCTTATGTGATTGAAAAGTAAATTCACGTCATAATAAGACACTGAGATTTCAGAGTTCTTCTGCACAGCCCCTAGCATTATTGAAATGAGTTGGGGAAACAGAGCTTTAGACCAGGATTTAGGGACTTGAGAACAGCTAGATTTTTCAAGACCAGCTTTCTGTTGAGGATGATATTTACCAAACCAAGTCCTGCCTGTTTTCCTTCCTTCCTTTCTTTTTTCTCCCTCTCTTTCTTTCTTTCTCTTTCATTCATTCGTTCTTTCTTATTTTCTCTTGTCTCTCCCTGCCCCACTCTCTTCCTCTCTCTTCTTTCCTCCCTTCCTTTTTTCGTTTATTTCTTTCTTTACTGTTTCCAGTGAAACTCTGTGAGTTTCAAAGACTTAGAGCTCATCAAAGATCCATCTCAGTTCAGTTCAGTTGCTCAGTCATGTTTGACTCTTTGCGACCCCATGGACTGCAGCAGGCCAGGCCTCCCTGTCCATCACCAATTCCTGGAGCCTACTCAAACTCATGTCGATTGAGTCAGTGATGCCATTCAACCATCTCATCCTCTGTCATCCCCTTCTCCTCCTGCCTCCAAATCTTTCCCAGCATTAGGGTCTTTTCCAATGAGTTGGTTCTTCACATCAGGTGGCCAAAGTATTGAAGTTTCAGCTTCAGCATCAGTCCTTCCAATGAATATTCAGGACTGATTTCCTTTAGGATTGACTGGTTTAATCTCCTTGCAGTCCAAGGACTCTCAAGAGCCTTCTCTAACACCACAGTTCAAAAGTATCAATTCTTTGGCGCTCAGCTTTCTTTATAGTCCAACTCTCACATCCATACATGCCTACTGGAAAAACCATAGCTTTGACTAGATGGACCTTTGTTGGCAAAGTAATGTCTCTGCTTTTTAATATGCTGTCTAGGTTGGTCATAGCTTATCTTCAAAGGAGCAAGCATTTTTTAATTTCATGGCTGCAGTCACCATCTGCAGTGATTTTGGAGCCCAGGAAAATAAAGTCTCTCACTATTTCCATTGTTTCTCCATCTGTTTGCCATGGAGTGATGGGACCGGATGTCATGATCTTAGTTTTCTGAATGTTGAGCTTTAAGCCAAGTTTTTCACTCTCCTCTTTCACTTTCATCAAGAGGCTCTTTAGTTCTTCTTCACTTTTCTGTCATAAGGGTGGTGTGTCTGCATATGTGAGATTATTGATATTTCTCCCGGCAATCTTGATTTCAGCTTGTGCTTCTTCCAGCAGAGATTTTCTAGATTTCTTTCCTTCCTTCTTTCCTTTCTTCTTCTTCTTCCTTCTTTCTTTTGTTTATTTCTTTCTTATTTTGTTATTTTAGCAACAGAATAATGTTTTCAGATAAAGGCATTCAAAGGTCCCCAATATGCAGGGCATAGAGGGGAGAGCAGAAGTGCCATTTAACTCAAGCTGAAGCCTCAAATTTCACATTTGACATTATCACCCCTAGGGTTTACACACAGAGCCTTGGCAAATATGTGTGTGTGCTAAAAATAGCAATTTGTTGCAAAACAACAGCAACAATTTGTTACATGTAAACAATGAAAATATGCCAACATTTTTGTATAATTGTCCACATTTATAATGCCTGGGAACACGTCTGAGTATTTTATACACAGGACTGTAGCCTGCCAGACTTCTCTGGCCAAGGAATTCTCCAGGTCAGAATACTGGAGTGGGTACCCTGTTCCCTTCTCCAGGGGATCTTCCTAACCCAGGGATCGAACCCAGGTCTTCAGCATTGCAGGCAGATTCTTTTACATCTGAGCCACCAGGGAAGCCCAAGAATACTGGGGTGGGGAGCCTTTCTCTTCTCCAGGGTATCTTCCAGACCCAGGAATCAACCCGGGGTCTCCTGCATTGCAGGTGGATTCTTGACCAGCTGAGCTACCAGGGAAGCGCTTATACATAGCATAAGACAACTATGGAGATGCCAGCCTGTGAATTTGTTCTAACTCTTGTGCATTTCCACAGGCAGATCTAGGTGACATCTGTACTGAATCTGATCTTACAGATGGCCTCGTAGGTTAACTCTTGCAGGCTAATCCATGGGGTCTGTACTAAATCTCCTCAGTCATGTCAGACTCTCTGTGACCCGATGGACTGTAGCCCACCAGACTCCTCAGTCCCTGGGATTCTCCAGGCAAGAATACTGCAGTGAGTTGCCATTTCCTTCTCCAGGGGATCCTCCTGACCTAGGGATAGAATCCGCGTCTCTTCTAAGTCTCTTGCATTGGCAGGCAGGTTCCTTACCACTGCGTTCCCTGTTAACTGCCAAAGTACGAACTTGAGCGCTAGCGGCACCCTCTAGTGGCCAGCAAGCGCCCGAGTCTGAATTTCTCTACACAGACCAATATTTGGTCAGACTTCAAAACTGCCTCCCAATACAATATTGTAAAGTAATTAGCCTCCAATTAAAATAAATAAATTTAAATTAAAAAAACTGCCTCCCTCGTCACCTAAGGGAGTCTCATGAAGCGGTGATGCCATCTCACCACCTTGGTAATCGATTATCACTCAGCCAAATCTCCGTGGTCTTCCAAGGATGCCGTCAGCACTTCCTGCCAAACTACCATTCCTTGGATGCACCATGATGCTCCAGGTTCCTATGTGATGGTCACAGCAGCCCCTATGCTCCAACATTCTCCAGTGGCCTGAGGTCCCGTTAAGAAAGAAGATCAATGTTATTTGAGGGCCCACTATGTGCCAGGCAGGTGCCACATGGCTGGATCATCACCATAGCAGGGTGTTGTCATCGCCAAGTTGACAGAGGAGCAGTGAGATCACAAAACAAAGGGAAACAATGATAAAACAATTCAACCTCAGCTGCCTCCCTGGATCTTTCTTCCCAATCATTTCAAGATGATTTGTTAAGGGAAAGGGAAGGAAAACAATATATACAGAGCCCA